>NW_017307015.1:181456-188014 GCF_000935625.1 Nanorana parkeri
GGCTGGGGAACCAGTGAGATCCGGTTCCACTCCCGGGGGGGTTGGGGGATGGGTGCAGTGTTCCTTAGGTCCACCACTGCTCACTAATCTAAAGGTTCCCATACACATGTAGAATTTTGGCCGGTTTTTAATGCATTCCTCGATCAGCTGATTTGAGTGATCAGGGCCAGCAGCCGCCGATGAGCTGCCCACTTTGATCAGGTATTCTGTCCTGTACACCTGTCAGAATACAATGTAAACAGCGGCGATTCCTCGATCGGCACGCTGTTTGTGTTGGAGAAATCGGGTCAATTTTTTGAAAATTGATAGGTGTATGGCTAGCTTTACAGTCTTATGTTCCTAACAAACAAGTTTCCTAAAAAATGCACGAGTGAGAAAGCTGACAAGCTGAAGGGAATTCCTGACTTTGGTATGGATGCAGTGTTTCAATGACAACATAAGCATCTGACTTAATTTATTTGTTGCCAATACTTGCATTTCAAACTTGCTTCCGAAGCTCTCTTCTTACTGCAACACTGTTTGATCAGGTCACTGTCTCCAGGTCAGTCTTGAGAAATGTTGGTAATAAAAAAGAAACTGACATGCACATTGTAAACACCTTCCGCTAATAATAAAAAAAAAAAAAACAGGTGTGTTGCCAACAAATGCACTGGCCAGAACTCCAACAATAAAATGCAAAATAAATGCAAAGCAAGCGCTGGGATAATTACCCATTTTTACTTGCAAGCTAGACTGAACTTTTGACTGATCCACTTTAACCCTTGAATGTCTTTCCTTCATATATAATTTTTAAAATAATGTTCAAAAGCTTTGTGACCAGACCAAATTTTACAAAGACTGGTGCTAAGTTTTAACAAGAACAGTTTCTTATATTTGGGACAAGTGGAGCAAATAGCCACAGATTCACGTATATTGTACAGACACCTTTGAATCTGTATAAAACTGATGGAACTGGTTCAACTAGTCAAAAATAAAAATGAAAATATTTACTAATACAATAGTCCTTTCACATAACTGATTAGTAATTTCTATTGTCAGGAAAAATGAAATTAATTCTAATAAAATGTATTTGGATAAAATGTAGAATATCAATAAACATTTGTTTTCATAATATATGTAAGAAGCAAGTTAATATACATGAAGCATTAATAAAAGACAACCTGTATGCATTTATCTTTTAAATGTTGAAAATTCACTTTGTTATTACAATATTAATGATAATTCCTAGATAAAAAGGAAGAAAATAAGAAAGTTATACTCACCTGACCCTACCAGCTGACTGGCTCCTAGACTGGTCCCTCCAGCCCCTCTCTCCCTCCACTCCAGCAGTCTAAGGTCCTCTGAGTCATCACATTTTATACGGTGTATTGGACATGAGGATCCCGAGGGACATTCTATTGCTATAGCAGAGGAAGAGAGATATATCTTTGTTATTTCCGTCCCTAGACAAAAATGAGCACTTAACCCTTGAATTGTGGGTGTAGAAATTTTGTGCACGGGGTTCTTCTTTAAGCCAGTAAATGTGGATGCGTGATATGTGTTATTGTTATATGTTGTTGTGTTATTTGTGTTATTTGTTATTGCCAGGGAACCAAGAAATCAGACAGAAACTAAAAGTGCAAGTTAAAAAAAAACAATAGGTCAATCCAAGACATAGTCAGAGCCGAGGCAGAGGTCAGAAGCCAAAGCGTGTAGTCTGCTAAACAAGGTCTGGGAGTGCAAAGAACAGGATGAATGAGTACAATAGCTGGAGTCTGGAACCAGGAGATCAGCAGACAGAGCCACGATCATAAACGGAGCACAGAAACTAGCATATGGTAGGTCTGAACAAACACAATGGTGGAAACTAATAGTGAACTCGAGTCGAACCATCACTATGAGACAGGAAGTTGCCAGAAGTTTGTCATAGCCACAGAATGATGAAGTTTACAGGTTCGGTCATAAGAGGGTGCCTAGGAGCAACAGTCAGTGTCAGAAACACTGCACAGAAGCTGAACCTGCAAGCTCAAGTAGACAAGGGTAAGAAACCCTGACAGTTATTCTGATCAGATTCCAGTTTCTTAAAGCAAGACCAAGTACAAGTATTTGCCCTCAGGTACTTGCCGATACCAATTACTAGGGATGCACCGACCCACCAGAGCTGCGTCCAGATCTCACCAGCGTTGCATCCAGATCTCACCAGGCTGCATCGAGATGTCACAAGGCTGCGTCTGGATCCCACCAGGCTGCGTCCAGATCCCACCAGGCTGCGTCCAGATCTCACCAGAGCTGAATAGAGATCTCACCAGAGCTAAATACAGTTCTCACAAGGCTGCGTTCAGAATCTGGACACAGCCTGGCGACATCTGGACTCGCATTCAATAGCTTATTGCTGGGCTTCAGGAGTTGGTGGTATTCTGCATTGCTGTATAATGTATTGCTGGAATTTGTAGTCCTCTATAGCTGGTGGTATTCTGCATTGCTATATGATCTATGGTTGGGATTTGTAGTCCTCTACAGCCAGTGCCTTTCTGCATTGTTGTATAATGTATTGCTGGGATTTGTAGTCCTCTATAGCTGATGCCATTCTGCATTGCTGTATAATGTATTTCTGAGATTTGTAGTTCTCTATAGCTGATAGTATTCTGCATTGCTTTATAATGTATTGCTGAGATTTGTAGTCCCTGTACAGATTTCAGTCCGTGGCAGAACTACCAGGGTTGCAGAAGTTGCAGCTGTGACTGGGCACTGTTGCTCCATGTTTTTCTAGTTTGACTATTTTGGATGTGGGGACGCACTGGGGGTCCCAGCGTGCATTTTTGGTCCCTGCACCTTTATAAGGAGGAGTAGGCTACCTCCTGGTACACCTGCATGCAGTTTATCGACTGCATTAATATGCTCACACTTGGAGATTTGTATAGATAGAGTTAGGACCACACTTTGCAGAGGTGCCTTGGCGCGGCGGTGTGGCTTCTACATATTTTTGGCCAAAAGTTTGTGCAACTAAAACCTCTGTTTTTAACGCATACTGTTGACAGAGTAATTTGTTTTGTTGCAAACTAGCTGGCAGGTGAACTGTGGATTTTTTGTGTTTTGTATTGTTGTAAGCCTTCCCAATGTGCGTCCTGCCATAAAGGCTGGTTATAGATTCATGCAGGTACCATGTTTTTCTTATCCTCTTTGTCCCTTGCCTCCTGAGTTGTCCCTCCTTTTGGTCTGATGCACAGATAGCTATAAAAATGTACTGTTTAACTACCAAAAGTAGTCTTTATTATGTGCTAAAACCTTTATCCTATCTCTTTATTATCTTGCTTGCTATTTTTAAAAGCCAGTATAATGGAAAAGGAATAATGGAAAAAAATTGGTTTGGTTTAGCCAATCATTTTTGGCTTTTAAATTCTTAATGGTCCACATAACTGGGGGCGTAGCAGGGGTGCATCCATTGCTTAAATACATTGAGCTAGACAGCGTTCCTCTTTCTCATCTCAGAAAGTTAGAAGGTATAGCATTCACCTCTTTTCATTCAAGTCCATTAATAAAAAAAATCAGACATTATTTAGATTTGAAGTGAGATTTTACTAAATGGATTTGTTTATACAGCATGCTATGAGTTTGTTCTTCTGGTTCAGTACTACAGTAAGAGATCTAGGGATCATAAAAATAAATATTTAAAACAGATTACTAAATAGTGGAACTAGAGATAGCCTCTGAACTAGCAAATAGCAAAGGTGACACCTACAGGCAATTAGGAAATGTGCACTGCTGTATTTCTTTACATCAAAAAGCCAATAGAAATAATCAAATTAAAAAATGAGAACACCAAAAAAAGGAATTACTATTTTGATTACATGCAGATTTCATACAAGTGAATTGGGTTTTCAAATATAGATCTGTGCATCTATACATTTCATGGTAAAAGCCTAAAAGTAAAAGCATTTTGTGGAAACTGTACATGCAGGTGTTTGTAAGCTGCTCTGCACCAGAGCAGCTTACACTCTAATGTCTCACACTATTATTATATTATATTATTACATTATATTATTACATTTATATAGCTTTGACATATACCACAGGGCTGTACAGAGAACACTGAGCCAGTCACATTAGTTTCTGTACAGAGGAGCTTACACTCTAATGCAGACTACAAATCCCAGCAATACATTATACAGCAATGCAGAACACTATATGAATTGGACTTAGTAACGCACTGGGCTCTGGACTTAGTAACACACTGGTCTCAGGACTTAGTAACGCTCTGTACTCAGGGCCTAGTAACGCACTGGACTCTGGACTTAGTAACGAACTGGACTCAGAGCTTAGTAATGCACTGGACTCAGGGCTTAGTAACGCACTGGACTCAGGGCTTAGTAACGCACTGGACTCAGGGCTTAGTAACGCACTGGACTCAGGGCTTAGTAACGCACTGGACTCAGCGCTTAGTAATGCACTGTACTCAGGACCTACTTGAGATCCTGCAGAACCCACCTGAGATACTGCAGAGCCCGCCAGAGACCTCACACAGCACACCTGAGAGTGAACCTTGAGATAGGGTTGCCACCTTTTCTTTAAGCGAAACCCGAACACTCTAGCGACGTGCTGACTTTTTTTGGGAGAATGAGTCATGGCTTATTCATATGTAACTATCACAGTTGAGACTATTTTCAGTAGGGGCCAGTAGCCCTTATCTTAATTTTGGTTGCCCCTGCCTGCCTGACATCTTGTGTCCGGGTTTCTGCTGCCATGAAACCCGAACACAGCATTCAAAACCCGGACTGTCCGGGTGAATCCTGGACAGGTGGCAACCCTATCTGGAGAGCACACCATAAATCTTGCACAGCCCATCTGAGACTCTCTGTAGTGGGCTTTGCAGGGTCTGAGGTGGGCTGGACGTGGTCCCTTTCCCTGCACATGCAGCTCCTTACTTGGCGCTGCTGGGGCTGGGCCTTTTCTGCCGCTGGACCGGTGCTGCTGGGCCCTGGCCTCCTCTCCCTCACCTCTTCCGCTGTCAGTGGGCTAGGGGGGCCCATGCCCCTTACATAGGTATCAGCCATACCCCCCTGATGGCAGCTCTGCCCATAAGACAGTGAAATCTAGGCTGCTATCATTACATTCAGAGATCAGCAACAATTAAAGTAATCATTCCCCTGAAATTGTAGTTGGCAAAATTTCACCATTTCAGTGAAATGCACAGGAGTCAATAGGGAAGGTGAAAATTAAAGTGTTTTTGTTAGCTTTAAGCTGGCCATACACCTATAGATTTTCTATAGATTTTTTTCTATCAGCCTATGGTCAGATGGAAAAAGTGCAACAGATTCCTCCATCTACACTAAACTTTGTGGATGGAGAAATCTCCCAGTGGGCCAAGCTTCAGTATCTTGCTAGTCGGCCCCACTGACCTTCAGAATACCGGAGCCATGCTTGCATCCAATCACAATAGCCCGTACAGTAGCCCAAGGCAACCGAGTCGCTCAGCCAAGCTGAAGGCATATGCTCGACTGAGGGCCGACCTTTCTCTACGCTAATGACAGCTGGGCGGCGCCAGCCGGGATCTCACGGCTCACTCCGTCCAGTTGTAATGACAGATCAGCGTCCCCAAAAAAACCTGGGCATGCTGATCTGTCATTAAACAATAACAAACGGGCGTAGCCGGCCATGACGTCACGGACAGCTCCGCCCAGTTGTTATGTATTGCCTGGGACCTGCTCGAAGACTGTGACAGGTGCCGGCCAATAGTAAACAGTTGAACGGAGCTAGCGGTGATGTCACTGCTAGCTCCACCCAATTGTTTATATTTTGCCGGCATCTGTTAGATGCTAAATTATGCAGCAGGAGTTGGTCGCATGCGGTCGAGTTGGCGCGCATGTTTTTTTAAAATTATTTTTCATTTTTTCATTTTATCATCGTTGTGGTGGACAACGCTGGACGTCGTGATTGATGTTGGATTACGTCGATGAAACAATTTTTTGGAGGTTTTTTTTTAGTAAGAGACTTGCCAAAAACTTTTTTTTTTTTTCCAATTAAAGGAATTTCTTTAATGTCTGGCATCTTTTTTAAACATTTAATTTAACCTTTTAGTGAATGGGTAGGGATACAAGTACCTCTTACTCATTCACAAGGGGTGGGCGCATCTGGGTGCACCTTTATTAAAGGGGTACCCCAATGGGAATAAGCCCCCTGCAGAACATGTTCGGCTGACCGAAGGCAGCCGATGTACGGGTCTCCGGTGTGTGCGGGGTCTCAGGTGGGCTCTGCAGGATCTCAGATGGCCTCTGTGGGGGGTCTCAGGTAGGCAGTGTGGGGTCTCAGGTGGGCTGTGCGGGGTCTCAGATGGAGTGTGTGTGGTCTCAGGTGGGCTGTGCAGGTTGTTAGATGGGCTCTGCAGGGTCCCTGGCGGGCTGTGCGGGGTCTATTGTGGACTCTTCAGCAGTGATCGGCGGAGTGACCTTTTCTTCGGCTCTGTCAGAGCCAGCAGGAGCAGAGCTAAAGAGGAGATGAGGACGGCGCAGGCACGGGAACGTGTTCTGAAGGTAGGTACTTTTTTTTGGTGGGGGAGGTGGTAGGGGGGGGTGGTGGCGGCCG
>NW_017307015.1:188140-206753 GCF_000935625.1 Nanorana parkeri
GCCCACAGTCGAGCGGCTGGGGGCTGACAGGTAAGAGGAGCGCAGTGTGCAAGGAAAGGGACTCCAACCAGCCCACCTGAGACCCTGCAGAGCCCACCATGGAGAGTCTATGCAGGCTGTGTGGGGTCTGTGGTGGGCTCTGCAGGGTCACTCTGAGGTGGGCTCTGCTGGCTCTGAGGTGGGCTCTGCAGGGTCCCTGGTGGGCTGTTTGGGGTCTATGGTGGACTCTTCAGCATTAAGCAGCGTAGTGATCTCTTCTTTGGCTCTAATGTCAGAGCCAGCAGGAGCAGAGCTGAAGAGGAGATGAAGACGGCGCAGGCACTGGAACGTGTTCTGGAGCTAGGTACTTTTTTTTTGGGTGTTGCGGGGGGGTGGCGGATTGTGGAGGAGGCTGGGCCCCAGTAGCGCTGGTCCGGCGGCAGAAAAAGCCGGGCCCCAGCAGCTTCAGTCCAGAGGCTGGAGAGGCCGGGCCCCAGCAGTGGCTGGCAAGCAGTGGCGACTCTAGGAACAATATGTAGGGGGGGCACATAAGATACAACAGTCAAATCTGGGGGGGGCACTAAAAATTTTAATTGCATGTCGCAACCGCTGGGCACAGAAGGCAAGTACAGAGCTACATGTGCAGGGAAAGGGACCCGACCAGCCCATCTGAGACCCTGCAGAGCTCACCATAGAGAGTCTCAGATGAGCTGTGTGGGATCTATGGTGTGCTCTGCAGGTTCACTCTCAGGGTGTGCTGTGTGAGATCTCAGGAGCTATATAGATGTATAATAACAGTGTGAGACTGTGGGTGGACCACAAGTACCAGCATGCCATTGGCAACTGGGAGGGGGGGAATGGAGCCCCATGATTTCTAGTGGCGGCCCTGGTCACAGGCATGACTCCCAGAGGCAGAGGCATTATGGGATTTGTAGTTTCACCACAGCTAAGTGCCAAGGTTGCCTACTCCTGCTGTATATACTATATTGTACATTACATATTCCTGGCTGAATTATTTATTGTCTGCTGGTTCCTAAGTATTCCTCAAATGTTTTAATAAAATTCTTCTTTAGAGTAGTAGAGAGCTAAAGTCCTCAGGACCAGGGATGTAGCATCTGTTTGTTCTCTTGTCAGTGCTGACATCTTTGTCTAATTTTCTTCTGGGTATTGTGTTTTCAGCCATTTTGATTGGCCAGTCAGGGATGGCATAATGCCCATGTGTGCACACAGGAATTACTCTGTCCCAGTACCAAGGTCTGCCAAGATTGTAGACTGAGCTGCTGATAAGTTTGGTATCCGGCAGGTCAGCAGCACTTGTTGCAGAAGAGACATACAAAGTCTATTTTATAATAATAGAATAAATAAATACCTTCATACGAGCTATGTTAAGTTAAACAATGATGCCACTGCTACATGTAATGCAAGGTACATTTAATTTGGTAGGACATGCTAGCTTGTTATGTCCGTATAAAAGGATTGCTTGACTGACATTGATTCATGAGCACATACAGTAAATGTAACCATTGTTATCCCTGTAGTTCAATGGTTACATTTTGTATGCTCATTCCCTCGGATGTCTCCTTACTAACATGTATTTATTTCCTATGATCCTCAGCTCCATCTAGAGGCCATAATGTGGTATTTTTTTGAAGAACATTCAACCAGAAAGGAAATTACACTAGGAACATTTGGTTTGCCCCATTCTCTCAACTGCTGGTTAACTCGCACAGATCAAATTAACATCCAGTTTCGCTAGATGAATAATCTAGGCAAATTAAATGACTCCTGAGTAATAAAGTTATGGGGCAATTTACCATGGTGATTTACGACTAAAGCTGGCCGTACACTGCTCAAATTGGTCCTGCTGAAATTTGAGCAGTGTGTGGCCCCGTTGGCCACCTCTCCATTCGTCAAAATCAATTTTGCAAGGAGCCCATCTAAAAATTCTCAACCAAACAGTGACTACAGTCAATTAGCTACACTCACTGTTGGAGTATTCTGACAGCGACATATCCACTGCTGTCAGAGTACAAAAGAAGGGTTCACCCATCCACATTGTGGCTAAACAAGAGAAAATGAAAACTGAGACATAAATTGCTACTAATCTGTTTTCATACAAGTGATCTAATTAGATTACTTGTAGGAAAGGAGCAGCGGCAATCCTGTCCAATGGGGGACCCGTGACCATGGCATAGGAGCTTACCATAGAGACTTTAGAGCTTTAGAGCAGACGAAGAACTTCCGTTCTTTGTCTGCTCTGTGTGATCACTGATCAGTTATTCAGCTGTCAGGAACTACACGGGTCTTATGGTCAGGTGCGTGTTATGGACCGCAAAATATGGTACTTCTCAATGGCAGCATGGATTTCTTTGGGATTATATGAATCTAAAGGGGGTTATTCACAAAGCTAGCCGAAGGATCAGCCGTAGCTCCGGCTGATCCTTCGACTAGCTTCGGTTGCGGGAACCCTTCGGTTCAGGCGAACTGAAGGGCTGCTGTACGGGCTATTCACTATAGTCTGCATAGCTCCCAAAGGCGGCCAAGCGGCTCAGCCGTGCTGAAGGCATATATAAGTGCAGCCGAAGCCAGCCGATGTACGGCTGATTTCAGCCGATGTACAGCTGCAATCAGCCGTACAAGCCTGAAGTGAATAGCCGAACAGCCAGGGCTGTAGCTACCATGGGGCGAGTGAGGCGCTCGCATCAGGCGCAGCTCAGAGGGGGCGCAGCCAGGGCTGGCTTGGCTGTGCCCCCTTGCCCCTGTTGCCATGCGAGCACAGGGCATCATTGGCAACAGGGGAACCAGGAGGCCAACACAGCCACGACACGGCAGCAAGAAGAGGAGCAGCACAGGCTCCAGCTTGTCCTCGGATCCCCGCTGCTCTCCCCCACCTGTATGGGTGTATGGGCAGAGGACTTTGTGTCCTCAATCTATTTTTCTATTTCAAAAGGGAAATGTCAGGGTCTGTTTAGACCCCTGATATTTCTCCAAAGCCCCCCAACAGTAAAAGAAATAATATTAAAAAATAAATTAAGCACACACACACGCCAACTCACACTGACACACATGCACACTCACACTGATGCACACTCCCACACTCATGCACACATATTACTAGACATGTGCAAAGACTATAAATTAGTTTCGGACTACATGAACAGAAACTAAAAATGTTTTCATTAGTTTCGTCAAATGAAACAAATTTTTATGCTATTTTGGATTTGGCCACCAGCGCATTCTGCACATGTGCGCCGACATCCTGGAGGTGGGGCGCATGATGTCACATACCGCACATGTCTGTTGTGGGGGCACAATTTTCTGTCCTTGCCTCGGGCACAAAAGGAGCTAGCTACAGCTCTGCGAACAGCGTTCGGCTCACTTCACTTTGGGTGGGTTATAATATTCACTCGGTTGCCTTAGGCAGCTTTGTGAATAACCCTGAAAGTTATCTGGTTTTTAAATACTGATAATGGTGATTTGAAAAAGGGATTGCTTCATTCATAAAATGTTGCAGTTTTTTTTTTTTTATTATTAGTCATGCGGCCTGCTGTAACCATTTCTTCTCTCAGTTCTATAATAGTATATACTGGTTTAGACGCCATTCGCACTCGCAAATGGGGCCAATTACATCAGTCTCATGAATTCCTACTTCAGACTCCAATGAGAGCTGCCACTGCCAGCAGTGTAAACCCAAAAAAAATCTAAATGAGGATGTAATTGATGGGTCTTGGCAGTCTAGTTTAATACCAGACTTTGTTTTACATTTCTATCATGCTTCCTTAAACCATGCCCAATATTCAGCGCTTTCTAGACAGCCTGTATTTCCACTCTGGGCTGTCCCTCTTTTTTCAAATTCTAAAGTTAAATGGCATGTTACTGTTGTAGGCACATTAGACTGTAAACTCCAAACTAACATAGATTTAAGTAAATGTTTTTGTACCATAAAGTTGGTATTTTCAATTTTACTTAGATTAAAGAAAGAAATTAGCTTTGGTGGCTTTTTCATGTTTGAGCTATGAACATGTCATGGAACTAATATTGGTTCTTGCACGTTGAGCTTTGAAAGCTGTCAGCACTCTGCAGATCTCCAACAATGTGCACTGACCGCTACTTGCAGCAGAAATATAAAACCTGGCAACAGCTCCCTGAGCCAGCCCCTGTGTTTCTATTGCTGAACCACAGCAAGGCCCCAATAGTATTTATAGCACACAAGCTGGCCCGGAATGCTGGGCTGACAACATACATTGCTCTCCAGTTACTGGTAGACAGCACTTTTCCTGTGTCCCTTCTGTAAAATCTCACATTCATCTCCGATCAGCACATTTCTCTTAACTGCTCTAACATTCTATACGTATTCCTATGTTTTATCAGCAGTGTTATAACCTATGCCACTAATAACATAGATGCTTCTATCATACAGAAAATAAAGACTTTCTGATTTGCTTGCATTATTTCTGATCCCTAGCAATCTGCAAGGGAGACACCACTTCATGATTCAAAACTATGTGTTGAAGTCTGAAACAGTAATTTTTAAGGCTCATTCAAATCAGTGCGTTGTGGTAACGCGTGCCACATTGCTGTGCGGTTAAGAAGCATGCACCGAAGCACCATACATTCATTTCCCTATTGCCATAGTTGTTATTAAAGCTAGGCAATTCACTCCATAACAACACTGATGGGCTGGCCTAAAATCAGAGGCAAAGGTTCTGTGTGTGTAGGTAGTATGGGGTGAGCAGGTTCTGCAGGACAAAAACGTGGACGGGCTGCAACATTTGAAGTTAGGTAGCATCTGCCTTTCATACCACATAGTGTCCAAGGCAGTGGCTGACAAAGCCTTCCTGTTTCTTCCCCTCCCAAGGCACAAGGCAACCAGTTGCCTAACAGCATTGCTAATCCACCCACTTACTCCACACAGTAGTCAGCGGACATTAGGCAAGGAGCATGAAGAGGCAACAATGCAGTGGCAGACCTGAGGAATACAGGGCCCTGGTGCAAGATTTTTTCAGATCACACTGGCCCCCCAACCATCCCAGCAGGCTCTGCACCAGATGACCTTACACTCTAATGTCCCCCCAGAGTCTCACACTATTATTATACATTTAAATAGCTCTGACATATAACATAGTGCTGTACAGAGAACACTGAGCCAGTCACGTTAGTTTCTGTACTGAGGAGCTTACACTCTAATGCAGAATGGCCCCGGCTGTAGGGGACTACAAATCCCAGCAATACATTATACAGCAATGTAGAACAGTATATGAATTGGACCACGGACATAGCAATGCACTGGATTCTACACATACCAACGCACTGGACTCTGCACTTAGCAATGCACTGGACTTTGCACATAGCAATGTACTGGGCTCTGGACTTAGCAACGCACTGGACTCTGGACTTACCAACACACTTTACTCAGCAACGCACTGGACTCAGCAACGCACTGGACTCAGCAACGCACTGGACTCTGGACTTAGCAACACACTTTACTCAGCAATGCAGTGGACTCTGGACTCAGCAACGCACTGGACTCTGTAAACCACCTGAGGCCAAGGAGAGCTCACTGGAGATCCTGGAGAGCCCAACTGAGACCATGACCAGCCCATCTGAGACTCCACACAGCCCACCATAGATCCTGCACAGCCCACGGAGACTCTCTATGATGGGCTCTGCAGGGTCTCAGGTGGGCTGGTTGGGGTCCCTTTCCATGCACATGTAGCTCCTTACCTGCCTCTGCTGGCCTCCTCAGCAGGACTGGGGCCCAGCACCGGCAGTGCTGGGCCCCAGCCCCGACCTTCTTCAACCCCTCCCCTGCCAGTGGGCCCCACCCAGCCTTGAACCCTGGAACAGCCGCGCCAGCTGCATCGCCGGTAGTTCTGCCCCTGCAACAATGTTCTAGCAACAGCTTTTTTTGAAATGGACTCCAGCAATGAAGAGGGGGTGGATGAAGAGGTGGATCCATGGGTGCCTCAGATTGGAGAGAAGGAAAATAGAAGGAAGCAGCCATCCAAATTCTTCTGGTACCCCAAAGGTACAGACAACCAGGGCCATCCCTAGAATGAGGCAGCCTAAGGTGGTTGTCTCAGGTGGTATCTCACTGGGGGACCACAGTGTCCCAGGTTGCTAAGAACTGTTAGCAACCTGGCTCTTAACTCTTAGCAGCCCAGATCAAGGAACCATTTACAGGCAGCACCTGAACCACATGTCTGATGACTAAATTAGGTTTCTTTCAAAACATACCTAAAGTCTGTAGTTAGAATAATTTTTGGGATATAGGAATGGGAGGGGGTAAAGTGGGATGGTGGTATGAAGAGTTTTCGTGTACTCTGTTTTACTTGCACAGATTGCCTGTGTCAAGGGGCATTCATCAATACCCATATAGATGCACCAGCATGCAGGCCCATCTTGCCATTGACTTATATAGTCAGCCCTTTAAACCAGCTGCCACTCTAGAGTAAATGTTTCTGCATTGATGTCCACACTGTACGGCTGTGCATGTCTGTGTGAATGAGCCTTAGCGTTTGTTAATTCACTGCAACAAACTGTTTAATTGTGTATGGGCCATGAGAGTCAGTTACCTGGAGTAACTATGCTGCTTAGAATGAAGTCAGAATATACCTAGGGGTCTATTCACTAAGCTGCCGTAGGCAGCCGAGTGACTAACCGTCCTGAAGCGAAGTGAGCGTTCGGCTATTCACTTCAGGCTTGTACGGCTGATTCCAGCCATATATCGGCTGAAATCAGCCGTACATCGGGTGGCTTCAGCTAGCTTCGGTTTGGCCAAACATGCTCAGCATGTTCTGCCGACCCGAAGTGCATAAGGAGTTCGACTCAGCCGATCCAACATCTGAATCGGCTAAGCCGAACCTCCGGCAGGCTACTCGCTGCTGTTCGGCCTATTCTCATAAATGCCGAACTGCAGTGAGGGAATAGCCGAATGCCGCTGAGCAGCATTCGACTCGGCTGTTCTGCTCGGTACCTCTGTGGTATCGAGCCGAATAGAAAAACAGTTAAAAAGTAGTAAAAAAATAAAATAGAAAACGATTGGGCGGAGCTAGCAGTGACAGCTAGCTCCACCAAACTGTTTTCTATTGGCCAAGCGGTTCTGTATTTTTTGCTCTGATGGCAGCCAACAGCTCCAATGTCAGAAGAAAAAAAAAAAAAGACAACAGAGCAGAGAAAGGTTTACTCTGCTTAAAAAAATCTTGTCCCCTATGAAAAGAAATCCCTCAAAAAGAAGATGGTCTAATGAATAGATCACAATTAGTTAAGTAGTATAACAAATTTAATAATTAATAAACACATAAAGATACCTATACAAAACATTTAAAAGCATTAAAAAAGCTTCCCTGAATCACCTAAGTATAATGATGTAAATGTTCAGGTATATAAATCTCCTAAAAAAGCAGGAAGTCTCTGGTGCAGGCAGAATGATGATATATCAAAAATAGACTAGCCGAACTGTACTCACGTTGTGTTTGTAACTCGTGGTGGAATAGTGCTTAATGTATCCCACAACGATATTTGCAAGTAGACTGTTTCACAACGTGGTATCCAATTGTAGCAATTTCCTTTCAAAGAGATCCGCTTCAGTAGCGGGGCAGTGATTCCTTTGATATTCTTTTCCCCCGTCTGGTTTTTATCACTGTGTGGGATTGAATTCCAATTTGAGGGAGAGGAGCCACAAGGAGAGTGTCCACTCGTGCGGCCGCACTGTGGGATGAAGTTTGGTGAAGTCCTCACGGCAGTGTGTTCAGTGACCCCCCTCTGAAGAAGCCCCGGCCATCGGGGGGAAACGCGTCAGGATAGCGTGTGTTCCAGCTTCCCAGAACACTCACAATTGATCACTAAATGTTCGAGTGAAAGCAGGACAGAGGATCTGTGCAGCCGCCGAGTTTAGTTGGACTAAACAATCCCGATGCGGACTTTGCCTGAGCACAGCGGCAATAGATTGTGTTCACTGTGGCCAAGGCCGGGAGACGGGAGTGAATCTTTGTCAGTGTAATATACACAGTTCCTACTCCTCCCCGGGTCACTGAACACAAACCCTGAAGTTTGGTCAAATATACATATATATATATATATATATATATATATATATATTATTGTCTCATTCAGCGTTACACTCCTTTTCTGTTCCCTTGTTTTTTCTAATCGTTTACTCTGCTTAATCAAGCAGAGTAAAACTTCCCGGCAGAAAGTAACTCTCCCGGGCGGCCGGGAGAGTTGGGCTATCTGGAGATCGGTGTCCCTGGTTATCTTGTAACCAGGGATGCTAATCTGCCTGTGCCAGTGGCCGGAGCCAGCCGTGAGATGTCGGCTGGCTCCGCCCAGCTGTCCGTAGCAGGCTGTCGGCCGGCCGATGGCTGGCCTTTCGACCAGCTTCGCCTTTCACCTCGGCTCAGTCGAGCCTATGCATATGCCTTCGGCTCGACCGACTTCGGGAGCTGCACGGGCTATAGTGAATAGCCCGTACAGCAGCCCTTCGGTTCTACTGAACCAAAGGGGTCCTGGGGCCGTAGCTAGCTGAAGGATCAGCCGAAGCTACAGCTAGATCCTTTGCAGGTTAGTGAATAGACCCCTTAGATCCCCTGATGTACATGCTTGTTCCATGTCAGTGGCTTAAAAGTATCCAAAGCAATGGTTCAGCATGACAGTTAGACAATTGGCATTTTCAGGTCAGCAATGGCAGCCTCATTATTGTGGCTCTGCAGAAGAGGACGCACCTGGAAATGTGTCAGCCCAAGTTTGCAGTGGCCGGCAACAACAGTAGTGTGACCGGCAGCTGGTACGAATCATGCCATGTAGGAGAATTTCCTTATGATTGTTATTGTGAGGCTCCTGCAGGCTTCTGTCTATCAAGGCATTCTGGATTGTGCTTTTGCGAGTACATTTAATTTGCTTTTTAACTGTGGTTTAATAAATGATCTACACATAAAGGTGGCGCTCTGTGTCTTATGCTTTATTCACATGTGCTGATGTATTGGAGGGCCATTGCAAATGGTCTAAATAAAAAAAAGACTGTGTGGATGTTAAAATATAATAACTATTTCTAGGTTCAAAATTGTATGCACTTGCGAAATGGCAAAAAAGCAGATTCCTAAAACTGTAAATAAGCAATGAATTAAAAAACGTATTCTACCTCTAGTGTGCACAGGATATCTAATGCACAATAGGTGTTCATGTCCTGGGTTCATAGAGGAGCAAGGTGGGTTTGGGTGGCAGGAAAGGATGGGGGGGTGGGGGGGAGACATTCGGCTGGCAGCATGTAGAAGTGATCAGGTAGCTGTGCAACCACCCATATCACTAAAAAGGAGGATTAATATGATCAAAAGAAAACATATATTGTAGCTGTGGGTTTGTTTTCATTCCTTCAACTGTGGCAATGAAAAGATTAATCATGCCCATTCATTTGATTGGTAAGTGGTTACCCATCAAATCTTCCAGGGCACCCACAGTAGTCTTCAGCCCCCTCATGGAGATCAGATCAATCCTAGGTACTGCAGCTACAAACATTGGATTTTAATAAAACTTCCTCTTGGCATAGAGAACTTGATGGAAGGATGTTTATTTACAAAATTGTGGTCAGAAAGAAGTTAAATGTAAAATATGTAGGTTGCCATTGCTGACCTCTCGTTTTGATCATGCTAATGCAACAAATATTTTATAGTCACCAGAAGTACAGAAACAATCAATTCTGTCTTTTTCCCAATTGTTTTTTTTCCAGGTCTGTGATTCAGAAATATATGTCAGATACAGCCAGGTATCTAAGACACCAGGGGTGGACTGGGCCAGGGGACAGCATATTGGTTTGTCACCAGCATGACATCAGATAGTAACAGTTGCTCACCGACTGCCTGCTCTGGCCTCAGATCTTAACCATTTAATTTTTGCATCCTACAAGATCAGGTCACCGAGTGTGGCAAACCAGTTAAGTGCTAAGAGACTCTCTCTGTTCTGCCTGCACTGCCTGTGATGTAGGTAATTGTGGAAAATAGGTAAGGAAATTTCCCATTATGACTCCCCCCTTGGACTAATACAAATAAGACATGTTGGGTTTGGTGGCCCATTCAGATTTTGATCTGAGCTGGGCTACAGTCAGTAACAGGTGCTGGGCGTTACAGAGCTATTTGATCTTCCAGCACAAACTTCTTTTGCAATTCTGAGATGGCGTGTAACCAAATGCAGAGAGCAGCACAGGAAGTCAGTGCTGCAAGACTTCACACCTAAGACTAAACACCTAGTAGCTATCACTGACTGTGATCTATATCACTGATTATCTATCTATCTATCTATCTATCTATCTATCTATCTATCTATCTATCTATCTATCTATCCAATCACAATTTGATCTTGTCTGACTCCATCCACAAATCTAGCCGCATTGCCTTCTCTTCCCCCTTTCCACTATCCATTCTCACATCCCCCTTACACACACTCCAGTCTGGATGCCTTTTTTATCTCTCTCTTTTACACAATCAGATCTTGTTTCCGCCCTTACCCTAAATTTAATCTTGCTGACTCCTGTCCCATGTTTACTATCCAGTCCAGGTTCTCCCTATTGCCCCCTCCCCAATCTAATTTCACCTTCTTCCTTCTCATCTCAACTCAAAATTACAATTGAATTGACTCATTTCTCTCCCTTCTTCATAATCCAGCCCTGCTGCCTCCTTTCTTCCCCTCTGTCAAAATAAAGTGTCACTGCCTTCTCTGTACAAGGATCTTTATGGCAGAATGACCAAGTATTATTTTAAATAATGGTGTATTTTTTCAAAAATCCCCCCCCCCCCCAATTTTTTTTTTAATACAATGGCTTGTTAAAGCATAGATACAAATTTAGTGATTTTCTTTTATTTACTTTAAGATGATCTCAGTCACTGGCCAACAGAAATATTATAACCTTCCTCCTCACGATTCTTTGGTTTCTAACGAGACACACTTTTTTTAGAACAGACCTAGGATAAAGCCACAAAACAATATTTGCAGGCACATAATACAAATTATAGGCACCACAATTCAATGGGGAGTAGGCCTCAAAAATGTCTATGCTTTAGAGGTAGTCAGGTCTCCTAACAACTATGGAGACTGGGGGTTCTCTTACCAGCCATTGGAATCTGGAAATATAAACCACATCTCAATGTAAAGATTACAGGACAAAACGGAACACCTGAGATTGAGCCATATTAGCACCTGGGAGTCGATTGGGTAAACTTGCCACGCATATTATGTGAGATCATGGACAAAAAGTTATATTTGATGGTTGATAAACTGTATGTCAGGGTTTATTACCCTTCCTTGTCCAGTTGCTTGCAGAATGGCTTGTTTGCAGTGTCTCTGACACAGTTTGCTCCTCTTTGGTGCCTTCTTATGACCAAACCTGTTAAAATCATCATTCTGCAACTACTAATAAAAATGCTGACAAATTCCTGTTTCTGAGTAATGATGCAAACACCAGTTCACGATTTAACCATTGGCTTGTCCATTCAGTCTCCGCCCTTGCGTGTGTTCTGATCTACCAAGTGCTCTGCAGTTGTTCCTGTTCTCTGTTTATGACCCTGGCTCTGGCTGACTGATCTCCTGGTTCCTGACTCTAGCTATTGTTTCTGTTCATCCTGCTCTCAGTGTTCTCTGATCTGGTTCAGCTAACTACACGCTTTGGCATCTGACCTCTGCCTTGGCACTGACAACGTCCTGGACTTTCTCCATTGTTTTTGCCATTTATGTTTATTGTTGTTTCCAATAAATTCCTTTTATTTTTTAAACCTGCACTTTAAGTTTCTGTCTGGTTTCTTGGCCCTCTAACACTTTAACTATGGTACTAGTTTTTGCCAAAAGTTGTTTGTACTATAGGTTATTTAGCATGCAATTTGTCTGTGTTTCTTCTGAGCGTTATATATGGTATACTAAAAATGTTGTCGTTTTTGCAACACAACAAGAGTTTCACTGTGTTGGTTGCTTATAGAACAGCTGGAATACGACTCACCTATTGGAATGACTGAGGCTGCAGCATGCATGTGCATTAACAGGAGCCAAACTTGTCTTTTAAGTAGTACTTTTAGTAATTTTACTGATTCTTGACTATAAAAAAAAATATCAGAAAACCCTTTAGAATACTTCTTTTTAATAGATTTTGTTACTGCACCACTAACAAATTAGGACACGCCTTGTGTTAAAGGAAGCAAAATGATGAGGAATCTAAACACAGTGGTATGGCCAAAATGTGTGGCCTGGGAGAACACTGAATAGGAAGATGAAAGTAAAACAAATATCATAATTTGTTTCAGTGGAAGTAGAAATAAGCCCCATTGTTATTGTCCATGAGATAAAAATTGGTGTCACTAGGATAAAATAAACCCCAATTGTTGGCGTCAGTGGAAGCAAGAATATACATTGGTGCTTAATGGTTACTTACCTAACCACAGGCTCCTATGCCCCACTCTGTTGAAACTGCACTGTGACTATAGAGTTCTGATATGCTCTGCTAAGGCACTGCAGTTATACCATCATTTAGGATCTGCTGCTACCCTGCCAAGTGCCATGCATCCTGTGGAACATGGTGTCCAAAATTCTGGGACTGTCCTGCAGAACCTGGGAAACCTATTGACTATGCTTCATTATGAGTCACTGTAGTCTGGCAATCTGATCATTCACCTCCCCCCTAGAGCCAAAAGTGCTGCAGAGTCCCTTCCCAGTCGAGCTGCAAGGATGAGGGATAAGAGGCTGTAGCACTATGGTGGCTGTATAGGGGAGGGGAAACTGTAGCACTGCCACACTACAGACCATCCACCAAAGCCATTCCCATGAAAGCTAATTGTGTCAGACTAACCAAATGCTCTAAAACAAGGAACTAGCTGGCTTGCAGAGCAGGCAGCAAGTAAGTTACCTGAAGGCAGAGGGACAGTGTGTACCACTCCCTCTAGGTTCTGACAACAGCTGACACGGTTATTTTGGTACTGGCTAAGACAGAATAAGGAACATAGGGAACGCTGGAAAGGTGTGTTTCAGTGGATCATGGGGCAGGAGAGCATTTTACTGACACCTAGTCTCTTTTAAGTTCATCATCCAGAATAACTTTTTTTTTTAATCATTTATATAATGTACATATGGCTATGGTGGCACATCACAAAAGTGGTAAGTACTAAGAAAGGGCAAATTGCTTGTGCTTGTCTTTAGGTCAAAAGTTCACAGTCCTTTCCTACATGACAGGTATACTTTAAAGACTCAAAACTGTACCTAATTTTCATTTAACATACATTTTACATTTATAGAATCTGTTGAATATTACACCCTTGTGATCTGCAAGATTAAAACAAGTAGCAGGGTGGTTTTAAATTAATCCTTCACTTTCCAATGTATCGTTTGCGTTTTTTAGCTAAATTAAAAGAAAAAAATAAAAACACCCAGTGATTAAAAGTAGTCTTGACCTTCTCATTAGGGATTCAAAATAAGAAATCTGCAATATTCAGTGTCAGAGATTGACTGTGTGGTTCACTCCTTGTCATGATTAGACATCAGACCTGCAATAAAAAAAATGATGCATCACTAAAGGTACACTCTGTTTAAAATTAAAAACTAAAGTGAACTTTAGCTAAAATCTCCTTAGTGGGAACACAGACAAACACCTAACAAAAACCCTAACAAAGGGTTATAGCCTGTCCTCACTCTACTCATAAAATAGGATTTTTGACACCTGTAAAATCCTTATCTTGGAGTACAGTACAGGACGCAGGCTTAGTCTTAAGTTGGCCATACACTGTACGCATTTCGACTGGTTCAATAAGAACCGGACAAAATTTGTTCAGTGGGTGGTGCCACAGTAGCTCTGTGACACTGAGGACAGCACCAGACAGACACAATGTGATAGAGGAATAATATTCTTTATTAATGTTTTGATCATTAAATTAGCTCCAGATCCTCATACAAAGGTCACATAAACAAAGATAACCAAACCTGGCCATTCAAGACCCAGCCTGCTGTACAGGGGAAACCAGTTCAAGTTCCAGAACAACCAGTTAAAGTACAATTGGGGGCAGCTAATTCTAGGTGGGTACTCACTGCATTGCATACAGGGTGTTACAGTCCCATACCTAAGGAATTAACAACATCAAGGCATGCAAAGGTTCATTGGGTCAAGGACCGGGTGTAACTGTCCTACACCGGGACCCCACAGTGTCTCTGCTGTTCCAGCTGCAGGAGAAGATCCAATAATAAAGCCAGCAAGGGGGAATCCCCCATATAATCCCTCTCACTCCCAGCAGGCCTTGTTTTTTTTTTTATCAAGCAATAGGAGTGATCACAGAAACAGAGTGGACGGGTCTGTATCCTATAATTTACTTTTAGAAAAGGATTTTACAGGTAAGTCAAAAAGCCTATTTTTTTAATTGTACAGTAAAGGACACAGACGTAGAGTACTTGGACATTCAAAAGCAACACAGCTGAGGGAAACACAACACAACACAGGAAACAAACACCAACAGACCCTCAGAACAAAGGGTCAAGAAGCCCAGAATCAGAGAGCAGCTTGAAGCATCTTGTGGCTGAAGCTGGCATCAGAGGAAGCCTGTATGTCCACCTGGCAAAAATGAACAAACATGTGAACAGAGGACCAGGTGCCACTCTTGCAAATCTGGGAAACAGATGCCTGAGGCTGAAAAGTGCATTAGGCACTAACAGAACTAGGAAGGGAGTAAATGTATCCTTTAGTATATAGGTGTGAATAATCACTTGTCTAGTACACTTTGCAATGGTGGACGGAGGGGCAGGGAGACTCCTAAGGGAGTCTTCTGGAAGAACAAAGAGGGAATACGAAATTAAGTTGTAGCTGAGAGGAATACTCACACAGCATGCACCACTCCCGAGCAATGGAGGGAATCTTCCTTAGGATGTTTCGAGGCAGGACCAAAGGAAGGAAGGACAATGTCCTGCTTCAGGTGAAAGAAAGATAC
This sequence comes from Nanorana parkeri, assembly GCF_000935625.1. Lineage (NCBI taxonomy): Eukaryota > Metazoa > Chordata > Amphibia > Anura > Dicroglossidae > Nanorana > Nanorana parkeri. Next base: position 203,062 of record NW_017307015.1, read on the forward strand.
CACCTTGGGCAGAATGGTAGCCTTAGACCTCAGGACAACCTTATCCTTGTGTTATATCAGGAAAGGTGCTTTACATAATAAAGCTGCAAAATCATTGACTTGCCTTGCTGAGGTAACGGCAACAAGGAAGGCAACCTTGACAATGGGATCGGCTAAGGAATATACCTAATGGGTTCAAAGGGTGGCCTCTGGAATGCTGAGAGAACCAGGTTGAGATTCCATGACATCACAGGGGAGGGTATAGGGGGAGCTATGTTAGCTACACCCTTAACAACAGTCTTTTCAGGGAGTGAGAGACGAGCAGCCTCTGAAAGATGACAGCCAAAGCCAAGATTTGCCCCTTGATGGTGCTCAAGGCCAAATAATGATCCACTAAACTGCAGAAAGACCAGGATACATCACATGAAGTACTTTCTAATATGGAACCTTCTATCCTTACACTATGCAAATTAAGCCTTCCAGGTGTGGAGGTAGACTTTGCAACTTACTGGCTTATAGAAATGTAGGGAATCTGATAGACCCCTGTCCATCAAGACTTCAACAGCCAAGCCAGCAAGTAGGATGGTAGACAGAAGGTCTGGGTGGTCTGGAAGGGGCCATCCAAAGTCTGCCAAGAGTCTGAGTAAGCTGGAGTACTATGTCCTCCTGGGCCAGTTTGGTGCAACACAAATCTCTGGAATGCCATCCTCCTTGATCCTGTGGAGTTGTCAGGGTACCATGCACAGGCATCCTCACACCACATACAGGTAACCACCCAGGATGACCAAATTAATATGCCCACACTGGATAGGGTTATATGCACACAGTTTATTTGTTACACAGCAAACAAAACTACAAACCCCCTCAACCCCCCACAGGTTTAGCAGTGAAGTAACAAAAACCACGGTTGGGACAAACACACCTACAGCCAGAAGGAACAGCAACAAGGAGGAGTCCAGGAAGCAGGGTTCAGGTTCCATGGCACAGGACATGGGAGTCAGTCAGGTGCAGGTGACGCAATACTGAGCCACCTTCCTGACTGCAGGGAGGGCCTAAATACCCTCCCATGAAGTACCAGGTGATGGGATGATCAGTCACAGCCTGCAGGTGAGTACTGTAGCTGCAGGTTCCTGGCAGTTCCTGGCTGCTGGGGACACCCACAGGTGAGCACAGGAACTGCAGGACCTGGCTCCAGCGCCACCTCGGGGGCTCTGGATCCTGACAGGAGCAGCTGAGGAAAATTCTCCAGATGGGGAACGGCACGGATCAGGTTGAACTGATTCCATGGAGTTACCTCATCATCCACTGTGAAGGCCTGAGAATCCTTGGTCCTGGCGATGAACCTGTGCGGTATGTTGTTCAACCTGGATGAAGGTCCTAAAACACCCCAGGGTGAAGGAACGATTCCCCTGTAGCCAGTCATTGATCACTAAGGAAATCTGTCTGACAATTTTCCACTACATAGTGCTCAGGGCCAAAATGTGAAGTTCTATCCAAGCCAGAATGATGTATTTGAGCTGCGCAACTCCTAGTGCGTTCCTAATGATTGATTTAGGCCACTGCGTTGTCTGACTTGACTCTCATCTAGCAACCCAGCAGCTAGAGGGTCCAGCACTGGGATAGCCAAATGGGTCTGTGAGCCAGACTGTTGATGGGTAGTTGAGATTCCCTAAATGACCAAGTTCTTGGACCCTTGAGGTTTCTAGGACTCCTCCAAGCCCAACAGGCTGGCATCCATTGTTAGCACTGTCAAAGTCATTGGTAGGAAGGATTTTCCTAATGCCACTGGAAATCCACCATGCCAGGGAGTCTGAACTTGTCTGACAGATGCATGCTAATTCTGCTTGTCCCACACAGCCAGAATGCTGATCTGTAATGGCCTAGAGTGAAATGGTACCGCCTTAAAGGAGGTTACCATCAGGTCCAAATCTCTCATGCAGAGGTGAAGGAAGGGTTGGCTCTTGGACACAAGGGTCCACACATGAAAGCGGAAGGATAGAAGCTTCTACCGGGGGAGGAAGACATGGGCTTGGGCTGTATCTAAGAGTAGGCCCAGGTACTTCAGTCAAATCCAACACAGACAGCTGGAGGTTGAGGATTCAACCAAATCTCTGCAGCGCTTGCCCTGTCAGCAGGACATTGGCAAAAATAACTTGGACTGATTGATCCTTTAATAGGAGGTTGTCAAGATACCCCACAATGTGGATACCCTGAGAGCACAGTAGAGCAAGGACAGCAGCAAGCACTTTTGTGAAGACTCGTGGAGTTGTCGACAGGCCAAGGGGAAGGGCAACAAACTGAAAATGCTGCTTGCCTACAGCAAAATGCAGGAAGCATTGGTTTGAAGGAAATATGGGGATGTGCAAGTGAGCATCCTTGATGTCCACAAAGACCAGGAGATTCCCTTGGTGAAGGGAGGTAATAACTGAACTGGTAGATTACATGTGGAATTTCTGGGCCCAAACAAATTTGATGAGGGTCTTCAGATCCAGGATAGGATGAATGCTGCCTTTTGCCTCGGGAAAAGTAAACAGATTTGAGTAGAATCTCTGAAACCTTTCCTCTGTAGGGGCAGATATAATGACCCCTGCTGCAAGGCAGTGTACAGAACTTCTAGCCTTTGTGAAGAGGAGGGCAGACTTGAAGGTGAGAAGCAGGGTAGAGGTGGAGACCGAAACCCAATTTGGTACCCCCTAGAAAAAAGCTTGTAATTTCTAGTCCACCAGGTCCTTAAAGACAGGAACATCCTTCACAGTCTCTTATTAAGACAACAAATTGTGGGTCCACAACAGAGGATGCCCACTTTTTTAGGTATCCCTTCAATATGGGGTATTGCTGAGAATAATAATTAGGGGGGACGAAAATATTTTCAGGGTAAGGCCAGTTGTCATTCAAAATGTGCTCCATGAGCAAGTGTACAGGGAAGGTCTTAGCAGGCTTGGGCATTTTTAGTGATTCAAAACTGGTTACCTTAGGCAAAGTGGACGCAGGTAGTTCCAGTGCCAGGCAAGGTAGTTCCAGCGCCCCTGCAATAGTAACAGGGGAATCCTACCACACTCATGGCTGAGTAAGGGGCCCTGACTGGCCCCGAAAAGTTGCAATGTGACAAGATGTGTGTGCATCAATACAATGATCACTTTCTGAAGATTTGACCAAGGTGTGCTGGTGATATATTTTACAACTGCATTAGTAAGGCCCAAGATGGTGTCCTTAAGCTTAGGAGAGATAGTGGCAGAATAAGCTACCTTCTGTACTAAATCCTCAGGAGACGTCTGGAGATCGTGATGTGCTGTGTGATAGTGGGGAGCAGGAGTAGAGGCAGAAAATACAGGCAGCATTCCCCAAATTGGTGCCGAGCATGTGCAGAAGATCCTGCATGCAGATGCAATTTCACCCACAGTCGTGGAAGAAAAGGTGCTAAATTTAAAATGATTAGACATTGCACCAAACTGGAGAGTGCCACAGCACTTGTGTACCGATCAGCCCTGAAGGAGCCGCTGGAATATATAGTACTTCTGTCTAACCTTTTTCTTAATGAACTACTCAGGATGGATCCGCAGCACACTAGCACACCTTGTGGGATGTTTATAAAGGAATTTAAGCAGGCTAAGTCCTGTATGATGGTTTGATTTAAACTGAACAATAGTAAATAGAGAACAGAAAATAAAAAACCTTATTAAGGCTATGGTATATATAATCCACACAATGACTAT
>NW_017307015.1:206869-211869 GCF_000935625.1 Nanorana parkeri
TATATATGTTGTGTTAATTTGGGGAATGTAGCACAATAGTGACCACCAAGTGACCGCTGCTGAAGCCGACTTCAACATAAAAGGATAGTCTTTATTTACTCAAAGGCCAACAATCCATGCACTTCACATAATAATTCGCTTTTCTTCAGCATAACGACACATAACAGTTCGTTTGACTTTCACCAAAACATTATCAGGGCTATTCACAAAAGGGTGAAGAGTTTGGAGAGGTCAGGAGAAGTGAACAATCTAGGACAACATAGCTGAACTGGAACGTGAGCTGAATTGGAGCTGAATCAGATATTTTGGCCTAGATTGTTCACTTCTCCTGCCTTCTCCAAACTCTTCACCCTTTTGTGAATAGCCCTGTATATTTCTCACCAACATCTGGTTGTCCCATATACTCCCTGTGCATTAGTCTCAGGACTTTATCGTATTTCTCTGCAAATACAGTCCTCAGTATCGCTCAGTAGCTTTCCTCAGCTCCAAACATGTCACGACACTGCTCACCCCTTATGGGCCATTGACTTTCTTTCAGTCTCCCGAATAGGTCCCTCTCTCCAATAGGTCCCTTGGGTGTCACTGACCCTCTCGACCTTTCCCAGCCCTCCGCAGCTGTTCCACACATGCACACAGCAGAGTCTGCCTGTGGCCATGTGCCTCCTGCACACCCACAACTAGGGTTGCCACCTGTCCAAGATTCACCTGGACAGTCCAGGTTATGAATGCTGTGTTCGGGTTTCATGGCAGCAGAAACCCGGACACAAGATGTCAGGCAGACAGGGGCAACCAAAATTAAGATAGGGGCTACTGGTCCCCCCACTGAAAATAGTCTCAGCTGTGATATTTACATATGAATGGGTGGCGCTATTTACATATGAACAAGCCGCGACTCATTCTCCCCCAAAAAATGTCCGCCCGTCGCTAGAGTGTTCGGGTTTCGCTTGAAGAAAAGGTGGCAACCCTACCCACAGCTCTCAACTGCTTTGGGCCTAGTGTGGCTCCAGCACACACACTCAACTGGTTTGGCCTTCGTGTGCCTCCAGCACACACACACACATTGCCCTGCCAGGTCCAGCTGCACCCTAATGAGGACCTGTGCAGTCACTACCAAATTACGGTCCACGGAATCCGGAGTCTGTCCCATCCAGAGCTCTATCAGACTCCTATTAAAACCAGCCCCAGAGCGGGATTTACCAACACAGGGTAAAGAACTATCTTTCTTTACCTCCAGACCTCTGCAGGCATTACCATAGATACTATCTCTAAGAATCCGTGGAGAAACATATCTTCCATTCATCACTTTTCCTGCCATCCTGGCAGGTTTTACATGCACTCTTAGAAGACAAAAAAAACAAAGCGCCACCTCCTTGTGTGAAATCTTTTTTTATTTGAATAATAAAAACGGTTATAAATAGACGCAATTATAACATTTCAGTCACGCTTGTCAATAAGAGACCACAAGATCAGTGTCTAAGGAGTGTTCCACTACGACTGTGTATAAAAAGCTGCCTCCAGTCACATCGCCATACCATCGTGCCACCAGCTGCTTTTAGGCTGGATTTATGCATTTCAGGGGCATATCCCCTTCCTCAGAATCACATAGTGTGATTCTGAGGAAGGGGTATGCCCCTGAAATGCATAAATTCCCGCTGGCAGCATCAGTGTCCTGGGGGCGACAAGCTGGTCACCCACGTTCCCTTTTGCTGGTCCAAGTGGCTGAGAACAGTCCTCCTCGGTCTCCCTGCATGCAGAGAGAACTTTTTCAGAGAGAGAAAAAAACTCAGTCCAGTGATTTATAGATTAACATTGCCCCTACCAGTCCTGAGACTGCAACTCCCACAAGTCTGTTAGCCTCCCAGGAACACTCCAGCACAGCTAAGCTAGAACCAATCAAGTCTCTCCTGAGGGTTGTTGTTAGGGGTGGGTTCTAACAAATAGCAACAACCAATCAGCACTTTTTTTGGTTCTCAGCTACTGTCCATCAGCTCAAAGCCCATGTTATTGTTTTGGAGTCTCTGTAACAGTGTGTATTTTTAAAGGAACAGTGACAGAGCATCCGCTACGCTTGCCATGGCTGCAACACAAAGTTTAAAGTGTCATAGCGCACTTAGCCTGCAGGTGCTGTAGCCTGTGCTTCCCATGTCTGCGACAGATGAAGAGTCACAGTTCATACTCCATGCAAACAACAAGGGTATCTGAGTTACGGCACCATGGTTTAAAGGGCAAGTCACTGACTTACCAACACCCGCAGTGACAGGCCCATAGTGTCTCAGGATAAAGGGAAGCAGTCCCCTCCTGTTTTCACTGACCTGGTGGGCATACCCCCAAGGGAGTCTTCAGGGACAGAGCTCCCCTGGCTGATAGACCACATCCCTAAAACTGTATAGCATCCTGTGGCTGACTCAAAGAATTACCCCACATGCCAAGGTGAGTGCCTAACACAGGATCCAGTGCCCATAGAATCAGGATCCAGTGCCCATTTTAGCCTGGCCCCATATCTTCCTTTTAGTGGGGTCTAGGTACTGTTCCCAAGGCGCAGTCGAGGGGTACCAATCTGGAAGCTGCAATGGGGAAAGCCACAGTGGCTATAGTGCAGTGAGAACCTTGATAGAAGTATCTACAGGTATAGAAGCCATTTATTTAACTCAGTAGAGAGAAGGTATCCAAAACCAACGGAAGTGGGAGGTGTTATATAGGGGATTTTCTAACAACTGTTTGACAGTGTCTAGTAACCTGAAGGTGGCTGCATATAACCTCTACTAGGACAAAGCTTGTGTCCTGTACACTTAACTAAAGTGCTTTTGTCGCTATCCTAACCTTTCTGCAATCTATGCTAAAAGAGTTTAATATACTAAAGTTTAGCCCCGAGCTTTGACCTTCACAAAGGAAACATAGCTGACCTGCCCAGTACTTCAGTCTTTTATCCAGGCACTGACTTAGAACAACTGGTCCGCTTCACTACTTTTTATGGGCAACAAGATGATTTGGGACCCCGTTTTCTCACCTATTTGTAATGCAGGAAAGGTATTCCCGAAACATCCACTACAGGTCACTTCTGACTCTCACATCTAGAGAGACTCAAGTATTAAAGTTCCATTCACACGTTAACATGCAATTTTGTTTGCATTGGTATGCTCAGAAATTCAATCTTAAAAATGCATTCAGGTACCTTAACTATTAACAAAAGTGTATCTTATTTCTGTAGCATATGTCCCCCCGTGACCCTTAACCACTTCAAGACCAGGTGTTTAGACACCCTTCCTGGTCAGGCCATTTTTCAGTATTCAGCGCTGCAGTACTTTGACTGAAGTTTATTCCGTCATACAACGCTGTACTGAAATGAATTTTATACCATTTTTTGTGGACAGATAGAGCTTTATTTTGGTGGTATTTAATCACCACTGGGGTTTTAATTTTTTAAATCTCTCCAGGCTTGCTCCCTTGACACACTATAACATCAATACAAATTATCTAACTAAATGTGAGATTGTAGTCCATCACAGGAGTGAGCTTTGGGCATGCACTGATCTATGTAGAGCAACGCAGTTCAACAGACATGGTGTGAAGCTCTAAGATTTAGTGGACTTTCGGATTTAGACCTTGTTCACACTATGTCAGTTGTTTTTTATGTTGCCCTTTTCACACTATACATGGATGGTAGTGTACAGAAAAACACAGCTCGACGTACAAAACCTCAAAGTGCATTTACACTTTTGCAGTCAAATTTTAGAAAACCTCATTATATGTTTATGTGATCCTATTCAAACAACATAACTAAAAATTAAATATTTAAACCTTTAACACAAGGCTAGCACCTACCCTTTGCAATTTCAGAAAAATGACTAAATGTTGTATGCAAATAATAGGTATGGTTTATTGTAATTTGACGCTTTCATAAACTGTCATCCACTAATTCTAGAAACTGATTCTTTTCTGCTGCGTGCCAGCTGTACTTCTTCAGCATATAACAGCAGAGCTACGCCAGAACCAGGGGAAAAGAATTCAGCTCCCATGATGCAAAATAACTTCCTATATTCAGCCAAAACGTAAGGGAGGGTTATATCCCCTGCCAGCTTTTTTGCCATCTGTGTCCCATTTGGGAGATTTCCCTTGACTTCCTGTCCGATAACCACAACAGGAAGTGAGAGGAAATTCCTCCAAAGTGAGGGAAAATCCTGGTGGTCAACAAAACTAGTGTCCCCATTGGAAGATTTTTTTATTCATTTCTGTTATGGTGACAACCCAAAAATTGGTATTTCCTTTCACTTTCAGTAAAAACGGCCACCAGAAAATTTTCCTAACAGAGACTCAGACAGCAATAAAAACCAGACAGGTGTTCGGATGCCTCTCCACTCTATCCAAAACTAAAAAAAAAGTTTTGGCTTCAGTTGCACCTTAAAGCATAAGTTCACTTTCCCAAGTAGTTTGGGAAAATGGAAGTACCCTCTAAACTCTGACCTCTTTCTCCCCCCACCCCCACTATACTTACCTATCTGCAAACGGTCCTTCCCCTCTGCCGGTACATGTGTACTATCCATACTCTGTACTGCCGTCCAGAGCAGCCTTGCTCTATAGAGTTTGAATTTTGCTTGCAGAATGCAAGCACTCATTGGTCAGTGCGGTCACCTGACTGCGCTGATCAATGAGTGCTCGCAATTTGCAAAAAAAATTCATAATCCTTAGCACAAGACTGTGCTAGATGGCAGTGCTGGGTATGGATAGTACGCCCGTACCGGCGAAGTGGAAGGACCATTTGCCGAAAGGTATGTATAGCGGGCGAGGGGGGGAGAGGATGCAAAATATGAGCGGGTAATTCCATTTTCCCAAATTACTTGGGAGAGTGAACTTACCCTTTAAGTTTCGTTGTCAGTAGTGATGAGTTGAACGTGCTTGGGTTCAATTTGTGGAAGTTTTGACGATATCTTCAAAAAGTCCTCAATTGCTAAGTTTAATGTGAACCATATTGAAGTGAGGGTGAACATTGTAAAAATAAATTC
>NW_017307015.1:216869-225470 GCF_000935625.1 Nanorana parkeri
TCAAGTATTTGTGAAGCCAACAACCTTTTTTTGTTTTGAATAAGGTGAAGATGGATTTGAATTCCTGTTAGGTTTTTACTGCTCCATTAAAAATATTTACCCTCACTTCCTATCCTGCTAAGACCTTCCAACAAACCAGAAGTAAGAGTCAATCTGCAACAGGGACACTGATTAATTTTGAATACAGTAAGGAAGGGTTAGAACCTCTTTTTTTTTTTACTTCTTTCTTTGTCCCTAATCAGGAGGTTCATCCTCTCCAACTTTCATAGTAATTATTGTAAAGGGGACAAAAAGCTATGCATAATCCAATTTCTTTAAAACAAGAAGTGAGAAGGAATCTACTGATGGGGACACTAGTCCCACTGACTACTTTCTAAGAGGTGATTTCCCTCACTTTGGAGAGATTTGCTCCCAGTTCATGGTGTGTCTCTGGGTTGCAAAGTGGAAGGAAATATCCCAAGTGGGACCCAGACAGCAGTAAAAACTGACAGAGGTTTTAACCACTCCCTACTCTATCTAGAAAACCATATAAAATATTTGGCGTTAGACACACGCTAATTTTTGTAGCATGAAAATAACTGCTTATTGACTGTTTCTCACTCTGCAACATCCTTATTACAGTGTTTTGAGGCAAATTTCAGCAAGTAGTAAACCTGTTTCATTTTACATGTTATAATCAAAAGCTTCTTAATATTTTTGGTAGTGAAAATGCCTTCCTAAACCATCCATTTAGTGTATCTAGACAAGTAGGCCCTTGTACTACATGGTTCTTAAGAAATCTAGAGGACATTGTACATAGATTGAACAATCTGATTGTAAGAATTGAGTAAACCTATATTCCTTTCTGAATTTGAGGGCCCAAATTAATATGTACTCAATCTTAGCCACTTTATAATTGCTACATTGTATGGCAGTACTTTACAGGGGGGTGCTGGTACCAATTGCCTGGCTGTTATTCTGACCTACTGGTTTCAGTACCGTCTTAGTCCCTGACAAGGAACGAGTATGTAGATCAGGAAAGTTTGGGAAAAGTATGGTGCATACTCATTCTAGGCGAACAACTCAGAGTACTGAGCTTTACTGCCAGGCAACTAGCATTTTCAAAAGGTGTGATCAGCATTGGTTGCCTGCATGTTTCTCTTTTTAGGGCCTATGTCGACTGGCTTTTATCCACCTTAAACAGGTTTTGCATTCCTATAGCAGTGTGCAGAAATGCAAAACCTGCTTAAAGCATGCATTGCAGGTCTTGTGAACCTGTCCATGAATTCTGAATGATCTCAGAAGCGTCTCAAACTGATATCAATCTGACACCATTTGCACAAGCTCAGAGCCTGTAAACACAGGTTCTAATTGATTTCCTATTACTATAAAATGGTTTTAAAATGTTTAGAAATGACCGAGTAAGAAATCCCATATCTGTACTTTTCATAGGTCATTGCCGTTTTAGGGCCTTGTGAAATATCTTGTGATATCTAAATTTAAAAAACAAAGCAAGTCCAACATATTATTTGGTGAAATGGCTACTGATTTAGAGATAACATTACCTGTGAATATATTCTGTTTTGTAATTTACTTTTGAAAATGTTTTGATACAACACTGTCAACCTAATCTTTTTCCATCCATGCTCACACCTAAGTGGAGCAGTCTTCTTAGAAACCTTGGAATAAGATAGCTTTATGGATTATTACTTGAGTTTATTCAACCAGATGTATATCACTTATCTATAACAGAATATTATTTCACTGTAATTTTCATTTCCTGATGCCCAAACATGGCAGCATACATGTGGTAGTAGGTTTGTCCTATATCTATACTCAGCACAGTTGATACTTGTAAATAAAATATTTTGGATTCATACTGTTCCATGTACCTTGCAGCGTTTGTGGTAACGCACGCAAGTGTAAATGGGCCCATATAGTTTTCCCTTTTCATTTTACAATAAACTGCAGCATAGCCACATAGGAAAATTACTTTTGGTGATTCACTGATTCTGGCTGTATCCTATACAGCAAAAAATAACTCTTGGTGATTTATACCAGCTTTAAGTCCCCATTATTAGCCATCATGTTTAAGCTCTGAAGAAGCGGGCCTTAAACCCTTCAAACATGTTGGTTGTTCAGTGTTGGCATTTTTGAACTAATACTATTTTTACAAGTTTTTGGACTGTTTGTCTGATGCTGTCATTAGACTTTATACACATGAATCTTCAATTTTGGGCCATCTTGTCTGAGGGACACCCTAATTTTCTCAATAGCAGCCCCACTGGAGCCATTGTACTTTATCACAATCTGACAGATCTTCTGATCATTTGAATCCAGTGCCTCACCTCTACTTGTTCCAGAACATAGGAAAGGATGGGACTGCATATGATAATGACATGCATTTTCATGCAGCAACATGTATGAGTTTTCTTGCATGAGAGTGGACAAGCACCCTCATTTGGGTAACAGGCAACAACCATAGAAAGGAAGGAACACATTATTCTGCCACTTTTAGACACCAGGAAAGGAAAATTACAGAAGATATTTAAACATTTTTTTTTTTCCTGGGACTATAATGCCAGCATACATCTGCTAAATAACAGGAGAAAATGATGGTGTTTGTCTAAATGTTTATTTACAGTTATTACTGGTCCTGTGGGTATGTAGAGATCGAGCTCCTACCACATGTATACTCCCATCTTAGCTTAAGAAAAATGGGCTAACATCTCTACATTCTATAGCAATTTGGGGATTGGTACCCATGCAATCCATATTACTTACTATTTGTAAAGCATATAGTGTTTAGGATCTAACTACAAAGTGATACAGAACAGCGATTAAAGTAGATACAAACCCAAGCACTAGAATCTTATTCAATTAATAGCATGTTAATGTAATTTGTGTCCTCAATCTTTTGAAATCTGCACGTTCCTTTAGCCCTCATTCACATGAGTAACGGCCGTCCCGCACAGATCCGTGCTGCGTGCACGGCAGTATTGGGCTGCTACCGGGAGCGGGTGTCCGTACTCATATGCTGACAGGATGGATCCTGTCTGCACCCGAGCATGGACACCCGCACCCATACGGATATACAGTTCTGATGAGCGTACGGAGGCGTACTCCCATAGAGAAGGACAGGCTGCTGAGTACAAATAACATGCGTTACTCGTGTGAATGACGGCTTAAGATAATAGCTGGTGATCCTGCCATGAAGGTTCAGTTTAGGCCACATGCTTACCAGTAATTGCAGATTTGCTTGCAATTTTCAGCCATGATGCAAGGTGACCAAAAATTACACCTGTAGCCAAACCCTTGGCTCTGTTAACACTCAGTGCTTCCCATACGGGGCTGCACTCACTGTGTGTGAAATGCAGCCTGGCTTCAGGTTAGACGTACGTAGACAATTTTAGTGGTCTAATAATGCCACTTAATCTCAAATGATTAATCACTAAGAACAGTTATTGTTTGCTAAACAGATAAACCAATTGATTTTATTTGCACAGAGCTCCAATTGTGTGCCAACTAATAGGGTCTGATTGTGCCCTATCTAGATTACATGATAGGGAACCATTTGTTTTATCTGTTTGACACATACAGGCTTATTCAAAAAGGGTGAAGAGTTTAGAGAAGGCAGGAGAAGTGAACATCTAGTATGGAATTGATGTACCACCATACCTTAGTACCCCACCCCAAACAGAATTTTTTCTATCTTGTCAGTTCACACCAACACATTCCATTGGTGTGACAGCCAAACAGCATTTCATTGCACTGTGGGGCCGGTTCACACTGGTGCATTGCCTGAATGCATGCTCATTGCAGATGATACCGAGCATTGCATTAAGAAGCCGTTTATTTTTTAATACCATCTTAAAATTACATTTTTGCAAGGAGCAGTTTAATCCTGTAGTACATCTTATTGCAAGAAACCCAGATCCTGTCCGTTTGAGTGTTGGCTTTGACTAACTGCCAACAACTGCTTGTGAACTTGAGAATCAGCCGGTTAACCTACTGTCTGAAATGGATCAGAAGATATGTCCTATTAATAGTGCTCTTTTAAATGAGCAGCTTCCCCGCCTGTAGCCTTCACTCTCCTTGTGCACGTTTGGTACAACAAGCACTTCTACTGCATTAGAAAGCACAGAGGATACATTAAACAGAAAGGAGAAAGCTGCAGAAAACCATGGGTTCACACGATGGTGGTTTTATCTGGTGCAAGTTTCACTGAAATCAATTAAAAACATCAAAACGTTAATGTAGGTTGTAATGAACGAGCAAACACATGTCAACTCATATCACCGTGTGTCATGATACACATCAATGCAAATTGACGTGCATTTATGTGCAATGTAGTGCTGCACACATTAAAACACAAAGCAACATGCGTTGACATGCATTTTGATGTGTTTACTTTTATTTCAATGAAAAATGCATCAGCCAAAAAAGCAAATGTGTAAATCAAGCAAAGGGAGACAGGATCTTACCTAAAGGCCTATTAAAATAAATGACAAGTTGGTTTATGCAAATTAGTTGAAAAAATATTTGTGAATGTCTATGTGAAGGCTTTTAAAATGAAGTTGGCATATACTAGAGCAATTTTTTAAACACTGGTGCTTTTCCATCCCATAATCTAGTCCTATAATAGAAAACTATAAACTATCTTTTTTGGTGCCTCCTGTAGCTTAACACGGCAGCTAACATAGGATCATATACTGTTAAAGTATTAGTACTCAGATTGACAGGGTTATTCACAAAAGGGTGATGAGTTGGAGAAGGCAAGAGAACTGAACAATCTAGGACAACATAGCTGAACTGGAAAGTGAGCTGAGTTGGAGAGTTTTTCCAGTTCAGCGATTTTGTCCTAGATTGTTCACTTCTCCTGCCTTCTCAAAACTCTTCACCCTTTAGTGAATAACCCTGTATGTGTATTGCCCAACAGCCATCAGTGACATGCAAACCTGTAGACTCCAGTTGACAAGTACTATGGTGAATCTAAGTGGTGCCTGTGATTTAATACAGGCAGTTATTTGTACTAAGGAATAGGTTGCGTAACAAAGGTGCATTATCAAATATTGTTTCTGTGTTACTATGGTTACTTTACGCACATATTTGTGAATGGTAAAAGCAACTCTTTACATATTGTAACTTTTCATTTTGTTGCTTAGTGTTCTTAAATTAAAGATACACCCCACACTGAAAAGCCTTTGTGATATGGGTGAATGCTGATGTTTAGGTTCTTATCATTCCCTGGGACTCCAGCAGTGAGATGTCTCGAATTTGCAATTTGTCCCAGTCCCTGACATGAAGAGGGGAATTTATCAAATCTGGAGCAGCTGTGCATGGCAGCCAATCAGCTTCTCTGTTTCATTTTCAATTCTTAACTGAACAAACTGAAGAGAGAAGCTGATTGGTTGCCCTGGGCAACTGCTCCAGATTTCATCTGCTTCAGTTTTGATAAATTCCCCCGAAGTCTCACTCCTCTTGCTGTTTTTGATCCAACACTCAGAATGGACTTCTGGAACATGGGTGGACATGGTACTCTAGGTACAGAGATCTCACTGCCAGAGTCCTTGATCAATGTAAGAAGCTGATGGTTAATTCACTTTGCCAGTGCCAACCCAACACTGGACCAACCCTATTCCTTTAAAGAAAAAAAAAAGTCTGGTAATGATTACTCTTTTTACAAAACAGTTTCTGGTTTGCAATGAAATGTTAACAGTCCTATCTGGAAGGGAATGGGTTAACCTGATTCAGCTTGTGTTTCTGTGTGTGCTTATTTTAAAGTGGAAATATGGTCACCACGCAGTGCAGCTGTTGCAGCAAATGTCTCTGCCCGTTTCAATAAATGCTTCAACTGAGTAACATTGTCCAGGCTTCTTAATTGTGTAGTGTGTGCATATGAATCGGGTGTTTATTTTACACTGACGTAAATTGTTAAATTCTAAAATCCTCACTTCAGTCTGAAAAGACTGTTGACCAGAAAATACTTCCCTACCCTGCTGGAGCAGACACCGAGGCGCTATTCGTATAGTTTTATAAATCCATATATTTTCATGCATTTTTAAGCATGTAAAAATGCAGCAATAAACATGGTCTAAAATGCAAAATGCTTCGAATTACAAATTAAAATTAGCACATTTTTAAACAAACAGTATAAATATGGCGTTAGAAAGCCATTCAAGCACAACCCAAGTGCACAGTAGCACACAGGGCTCAGTTATATTAATTTGTGGGATAAATAAGGGCTTGTTCAAAGTTTTAATTTTTTTTTATTTGGTTTAGTGATTACATTCCTCCCCAACCTTCTGAGATGAAAAGAGGGACACCTTCCAGCACAATGTATTTAGGCAATTACACATTCCTGACATGCCCCCAGTTATACAGACCATTGAATTTATATAGCAAAAATGATTGGTTAAATCCAGAATTGTCTTTTTTGCCATTACTTTACCTTTATACTGGCTTTTCCAAATAGCAAACAAGATAACTTAGGATAAGGTAAAGATTTTAGTGCAGAATGAAATTTTCGTAAGTGAAATAGAACCTTTTTATAGATGTCTATACATCAGACCAAAAAGAACAACTGTGGAAAAAAAAAGAGGGACAGAGAGATTTGTTTCCAAATGAGGGAGAGTTGGGAGGTATGTGATTAGGCATCCTAGAATGTCATCACTGTCTTCATTCTATGTGAAACCTATCCATGGAGAAATGCATCATTAGGTAGGCCAATGTAATTTGATGGTATTTGAATTCCACATTGACACAATATTCTAATTCAAGTTAGGATCAATTATTATAAAATAAATGGTGATTAAGGGCCCGTTCACACCATAGCGTTAATTGAATGGCACCCCAATACATCTCCCGCCAGCTGTGTGTTGTAACCCAGTGTGACATGTGGTACCACATTACCTAACCCTAATGAAAAAAAGTAATGCATGCTTTACTTGTTTCACCGGAAAGCATGGTACTGTGGAACCACGCAGTAATGTGCTGCAACACACAGCCACTGGGAGGTGCGTTGGGGTGGCATTAGGAATGACACTGCACCTAGTGAATGGTACCCGCAGGGTGTGCTGTGTGATAGTGTGCAATAGCGCAACGCTATTGCGTGAACCAGTCCTAAGGGACCATGTCCATTGAGTTGTGTTTTTCTACACACACCAACGCACAATTGTTTTCTATGTGCCCTCTTCACATCATACTTGCATGGTGGTGTGAAGAAAAATGCAGCTCAGCAGACATGGTGTGAACAATCCCCTAAGGTGCACCAAAGGTTGTCAGCACCACTGCTGAGAGGCAAATCATCTTTTAGCTGAAGAAAATGCATAGGTGTGAAATGGCCACGAAGCTCTGATTTCTGACATAAAGGCTGATTTTCTCCCTGATCGGAGATCTACTTTAACTATTTTTCAGACGCAGGAAGGTCAAATCACTTGATAGTTTTTTCTATCTCTTGGGAACTTCTTTGGGCATATACACTATATTGGCAAAAGTATTGGGACACCTGCCTTTACACACACATAAACTTTAGTGGCATCCCAGTCTCAGTCCATAGGGTTCAATATTGAATTGGCCCACCCTCTGCAGCTATAACAGCTTCAACTCTTCTGGGAAGGCTGTCCACAAGGTTTAGGAGTGTGTCTATGGGAATGTTTGACTACTCTTCCAGAAGCACATTTGTGAGGTCAGGTACTGATGCTGGACGAGAAAGCCTGGGTCGCAGTCTCCCCTTTAATTCATCCCAAAGGTGTTCTATCGGGTTGAGGTCAGGACTCTGTGCAGGCCAGTCAATTTCCTCCACCCAAACTCGCTCATCCATGTCTTAATGGACCTTGCTTTGTGCACTGGTGCGCAGTCATGTTGGAACAAGAAGGGGCCATCCCCAAACTGTTCCCACAAAGTCGGGAGCATGAAATTGTTCAAAATGACTTGGTATGCTGATGCCTTAAGAGTTCCCTTCACTGGACCTAAGGGGCCAAGCCCAACCCTTGAAAAGCAACCCCACACCATAATCCCCCTCCACCAAACTTTACACTTGGCACAATGCAGTCAGTCAAGCACCGTTCTCCTGGCAACCGCCAAACCCAGACACGTCCATCGGATTGCCAGACAAAGAAGCGTGATTTGTCACTACAGAGAACACCTCCACTTCTCTAAAGTTCACTGGCAGCGCATCCAGCGCTTTGCATTGCACTTGGTGATGTAAGGCTTGGATGCAGCTGCTCGGCCATGGAAACCCATTCCATGAAGCTCTCTATGCACTGTTGTTGTGCCAATCTGAAGGCCACACGAAGTTTGGAGGTCTGTAGCTATTGACTCTGCAGACAGTTGGCGACTTCTGCGCACTGTGCACTTCAGCATGTGCTGACCCCGCTCTGTCATTTTACATGGCCTACCAGTTTGTGGCTGAGTTGATGTTGTTCCCAGTTGCTTCCACTTTGTAATAATACCACTAACAGTTGACCGTGAACTATTTAGTAGCAAGGAAATTTCACGGAACACCTGAACCCAATGATTTGGAGAGGTGTCCCAATACTTTTGGCAATATAGTGTAATATGAACTTGGGTTCCTGAGTATGTACACTTGCTGTGGTCATTAGGAGAGATTTCTACTTCAAT
>NW_017307015.1:227044-227406 GCF_000935625.1 Nanorana parkeri
TATGCACTGTTGTTGTGCCAATCTGAAGGCCACACGAAGTTTGGAGGTCTGTAGCTATTGACTCTGCAGACAGTTGGCGACTTCTGCGCACTGTGCACTTCAGCATGTGCTGACCCCGCTCTGTCATTTTACATGGCCTACCAGTTTGTGGCTGAGTTGATGTTGTTCCCAGTTGCTTCCACTTTGTAATAATACCACTAACAGTTGACCGTGAACTATTTAGTAGCAAGGAAATTTCACGGAACACCTGAACCCAATGATTTGGAGAGGTGTCCCAATACTTTTGGCAATATAGTGTAATATGAACTTGGGTTCCTGAGTATGTACACTTGCTGTGGTCATTAGGAGAGATTTCCTCTTCA
>NW_017307015.1:227446-248935 GCF_000935625.1 Nanorana parkeri
ATAACCTGACCCCTGTACTCTGTTCCCTCACCACTACTCCGGTCACCCTCTTGCTCTATCCTACACTCTCTTAAGCTGGCCATACACCTATAGATTATCTGCAGATTTTCTATGGTCAGATGGAAAAAGTGCAACAGATTCCTCCATCTACGCTAAACTGGGCCAATCTTCAGTATCATGCTAGTTGGCCCCGCTGGCTGTCAAAATATCTGAACAATCTGATCGGATATAGGCATTGTTCAGGTATTTTGAGAGATACTGAAGTTTGGCCCGGTGGGAGATTCCTCCATCCACACCGTTTAGCATAGATGGAGGAATCTGTTGCACTTTTTCTATCTGACCAAAGAAAATCTGCAGATAATCTATAGGTGTATGGCCAGCTTTACTCACATTTTCAATCTTTGCCTCTCTACTGGCATCTTCCCCTCCCCTCTAAAACATGTAGTGGTCACCAAGAAACCTCTCACTGGACGCCACCAATCTTAAAAATCTCAGACCCTCTCCTTACTCCCATTTACCTCCAGACTCCTAGAATGCCTAATCTACAACCGCCTGAGTTGCCACCTCACTGATAACAACTTACTTGGTCCCTTAAAGTCAGCTTTCCCCCTCAACACTCCACTGAAACTACCCTCCTAAAACTCACTAATGACTTACTAACAGCTAAAAACAATGACCACTACTCCTTACTCTTACTATTAGACCTTTCTGCTGCTTTTGACACAGTTGGCCACTCAATGCTCCTCAAAAACTCCACTTTATGGCATCCAAGACCTTGCTCTCTCCTGGTACTCTTTCTACCTATCTAAGTGCTCCTTTAGTGTCACCTACAAATCTATCTCCTCCTCTTCTCTTCCTCTTTCTGTATGGGCCTCCCAAGGCTCTGTCCTTGGACCCCTTCTTCTTCCCTATCTACACCACCTCCCTTGGCCAATTGATAAAACTCAATCTTTCAAAAACTTAGTTTATGATATTTTTGTTCCCACCATGCACCTTCCCCCAACTTGTCCAGTGAGATTGATAACACAACTATCAATCCCCCCATGCCAAGGTGCTAGGTGTGATTCTTAACTCCAACCTCATCTTTCTGTCATACATCCAATCACTATCCAAATTCTGCTGCCTTCACCTTCGTAACATCTCTGAAATACGCCCCTTCCTAACCAATGAAGCCACAAAGCAACTCATCCACCCACTTGTTATCTCTCATCTTGATTATTGCAACTCCCTCCTCACTGGCCTACCTCTGCACAGGCTATCCCCCCTTCAGTCTACCATGAGTTTTGCTGCCAGACTCATCCACTTTACCAACTGTTCGGTGTCTGCAACCCCACCTCTCCCAGAAATTTGAAGAAGACTACAATGAAACATTCGCTACTGTAGTAAAACACTCCACCATCAGAACACTCCTTAGCATCACAGCCGGGAAGGGCATGCAAGTGAAACTACTAGACGTTAAAACCACTTTCCTACATGGAGACATTAAGGAAGATCTCTACATGGAGCAACCACCAGGGTTTGAGCAAGGACACAACTTTGTGTGTAAACTACACAAGGGCATCTACAGACTTAAGCAATCTGCAAGAATGTGGAATGAGAAAGTGAATGAAATACTCATGAAAGAGGAAATCACAAGAAGCAAAGCAGTTCCCTGTCTTTATTCCAGGAATCAAGAAGACAGATGGACATACATCCTAATTTACGTTGATGACATTATAACTTGTTTTGAAGGGGACTATAGTCAAATAGTTCACAAACTATAACAAAAGAGCTAGGCAACATCAGTCACTATCTGGGAATTCAAATAGAATTCAACCAAATGTAGAAAATTGCAGAAAGTTTGGAACACATACATATGCAAGATGCAAAGAAAGCAAAAGCACCTATGGAACCAGGCTACCAAATGAGCAATGAAGCAGAAAACTTGTTACCCAACAGTGACATGTACCACAGAGCAATCGGAAAGCTACTTACATTACCACTCTGACAAGACCAGACATAGCGGCAGCAGTGGGCATACTCGCTAGAAAAGTCGCAGCACCCTGTCAGTGTGACTGGAATGCAATAAAGAGGGTAATACAATACCTAAAAGGAACAATTCAGATTAAGCTATGACTGCCAGCAGTGTCAAATCCAAAACTAGTTGCCTATGCGGATGCTGATTGGGCCGGTGACTGCACAGACCACAAATCCACAAGTGGTTACATCTTCCAATATGGGGAAGGAACCATAAGTTGGTCTAGCTGAAAACAAACAACTGTTGCACTTTCCTCAACTGAAGCTAAATACATAGCAGCAGCACATGCTTGTCAAGAAGCAATATGGATTCGCCAGCTTTTAATGGAAATGGGTATAGACATGTCATACCCCATCCCAATCTTTGAAGACAACCAGGTATGTATAAAGCTGACACAATCTGAAAGGGTCAACCCTAGAACCAAGCAAATTGATGTTATGTATCATCTGCTTAGGGACACTGACGAGCAAGCTATTATCGGCATGCAATATTGCTCATCGGAAGAAATGACTGCAGATGCATTTACCATGCCATTGTCAAAGAATAGACACAGTTTCCTTCGTGAGAAGCTGAACGTCATATAGCAAACGCATATGCTGTTGAGAAGGGGTGTTGGAAATACAACAACATACACTGATTTGTATTACTGACATTCAGAGATGTAATATTGTCTTTTGAGCTGTAGATGGCGCTGTAGTGCAATGTTAATCTCTATGCTTATGCATTTTTATCTATGATATATATGTTTCCTGATAAAGCTGTATTCCTGTATACATACATGGAATGTCCTGCTAAGCAAGTAAAACTTAATTCAGCATTCCTCAAGATCTCAGTGCTTCATCTAAACACATAACCGACAGATGTAAGCCTAGTTCTCGAGCTATCCCTAAGTGTGTCCTTTCTTTACGAAAATCACAAGTTTCAAAGTTCATGAAAACCAGAGCATGTAAAGGAAAACCAATTTCATATTTGAAATTAGCCATACTGCCAGAAAAGTGATGTAAAGTTTTTACATCACTATTAAAAAAAGTCCTGTCCCCAGTTTCTGAAACGTTACGGAAGAATTACCAACAGATTACAGATGGGAAAACTGGTGGTAATTAGGATCAACTTTGATCTGCGTATGCTGAAAGCTGTTGTGAATCTGACACCTTCCCATTTCCCAATTATGCTTTTAGATTGTAAGCTATCATGGGCAGGGCCCTCCTAACCATCTTGTTTTTATATTTTATTTTGACTGTAATGTCTTCCTTAAATTGTAAAGCACTGTGCAAATTGTTGGAGCTATATAAATCCTGTATAATATAATAAATATAATAATGCATCTCTGACCCCATTCAGCTGCCAGCAGGAAGATTCCCCACCTGCCAGCTAAATGTGAACAAAGGGCCAGAGGTTGGTGGCTGACATCATTATCCAAATATGGCCATATTTGGGTAGTGATGTCAGCCAGCATCCCCCTTGTTTACATTTAATTATCTTAGTACCATTGAGTGGGCATAATCTGAAAGTTGGAGTTACCCATCAAGTCTGCCGTGCTGTTGATCAACAACAGGCAGTGGGTGGGTGTCATAGCCAATATCAGGCTGACTATGGCACCTGCCCACTGCCTGCTGTCAATCACCAGCAGAGCGGGCCTGATGGGGAACTCAGTTCTCTAAATTCCACATCAGGCTCTGCCCACTGTTAGTGTCACTGTTCATTAAGGACACAGTTGGCTTTAGCCAACAGGTTCCTTAGCAACCAGTGACACCCACTGTTAGTGTCACTTGTCGTTAAGGACACAGTTGACATATGACAACAGTTTCCTTAACCAGCAGTGACACCCACTGTTAGCATCACTGGTCATTAAGGACAGAGTTGGCTTTAGCTGACAGCTTCCTTCACGACCAGTGACGCCCACGGTCAGCGTCATTGGCCATTAAGGATGCTATCAGTGATATCCACTGATATCACTGGCTGCAACAACCAGTGGTGCCCACTATCAGTGATCCTGGCAGTGAACGGAGCCTCATGGGGAATTCAAAGAACTAAGTTCCCCATCGGGTCTGCTTTGCTGCTGATTGACAGTAGGCAGTGGGGGAGGCAAAGCAAATATCAGTATAGCCTATGACACCTACTGACTTTCTGCTGTCAATCTGCAGCAAAGCGGACCTGATGGGGAACTCAGTTCTCTGAATTCCCCATCAGGCTCAGCCTACCCACAGTATAAGCCTTACACTGCACCTTCCTTTATGATTTTGCTTTGCTATATCGGTATGGATATTCTTTCCTTAATGCAGCTCAGCAAAGCTGAGCTATCATTTTTAGGTGTATGAAACCTTTAATATGGCTTTATGGTACATTTTAAAGCTTAATTCTGGCCTGTTATAAAATGTACCCAAGTAGTTTCCCCCCACCCACTGCAATCATACTGCATGGGTGTAAATGCTTGTTTTGTCTACGGGATGAAAAATAAGGAAAATTACTTACCCTTAATTCACTCATGTAGGCTTTTTCCCTGCAGTACGATGGGTGCCCATAAGTCCCTTCATTCCTGCGTCACCAATCGCAGGCTATCCAATGTCCTCACGAACTGCTGGTCCTGCATTGTTTGTGAGGAAGTGTACGAGAGGTAAAATGTGGCAGCTACCAGGGAAGTGAGGAATAAGGTAGGTTTTTGTACTACTTTCCAATCCCCCTTGACAAAACAAGAATTACACTCAAGCAGCGTGAGAAGGACTCACCGGATTGGTATATTTTACACCAGCCTCATGTTCACCTTTAAAGTAGAAACGGGACTAGGCTATGGATGTTCAATTATTGATATATTCTAAGACAGCAGTAAATGCACTTTAGTGGGACTGCTGGGTTACAAATTATAACAAAGTAAGGCCTGCAAATAGACTTTGGATTCAGCTGTCCTGCCACCCACTCCTCCAATCTTTGTTCTGTTCAGGAACTATGGCTGCCTGAGAAGTCTTTACATTCCACACTTCCAGGAGTGTCAGATGCCTGTGTCCCCTGCAGTGCACTAAAGATCCTTCTGCTAACCCCTTCTCTGACCTATGCTGGCCAGCGGAAGTAATCAAACTGTTCACCTGAGGATAAGGCATCCAACAAACTTGGATGTGCATCGGATGTGAAGAGGCCCTTGCTCTGAGAGAGCAAAGATCAGAGAAACAGACAGCAGGTAAGTACAGAGGCTTTTCTTTTGCTTTGGTGCATTTTAAAACCCAACATAGTCACTTTAAAATAGGCCCTTACTGACCTCTGTAACTGTATACAATGTGCCATAATTTACTGTCAAATGTAAATAAAAAAACACTTTCACCTTCATTTCAGGAGCTCAGTTCATTCTATCAACCTCCCCTCCCCCTGCCTTCCCAGCACTGATTTGTATCTTACAGCCTTCCAATCTCTCTTATGTAAAACTAGAGTAGGTTCACAGAAAGAGGGGGAGCACAGAATGCTGAGACTTATAGGTCTTTAGCTCTTCTCTTGAGAAATTTCAGGATGGATTGCTCCACAGTGTCTGCAGTTATAGAGGTCAGTGAAGGCATGTTGTAAAGCTTATTTACTTCCTTTAAGAATATGTAAACATTTAAATGTCCAGAGCCTAGTCACAATTTTCCTC
The DNA here is from genome assembly GCF_000935625.1 of Nanorana parkeri. NCBI lineage: Eukaryota > Metazoa > Chordata > Amphibia > Anura > Dicroglossidae > Nanorana > Nanorana parkeri. The sequence continues at coordinate 233,080 of NW_017307015.1, forward strand.
AGGGCATTATTGACTAGATTGTACTTATGTTACTAAACTACAGAGAGCACAGCCCGTTTGCTATAAAGTACACAAAACTGCACTTAACTCCATTTCGGCATTTGAGAAAAAAAAATCCTTATAATTGAATCCACCTTGTAAAGTGTTAACTTTCTATGAATGGTTTTTAGCATACATCATGCTTGGTAAGTATAAGTTGTTTCCATATTTACATCTAAACAAAACAAAAAAACACAAATTCTGCCACTAATGCAGATTATTGTTTATTTTATGTCATGTTGATTTAGTTCTCAAATTTTTTTTGCTTTCCACTTTGACTCTTTAACTATTTTGGCTGTTAAAGATGATGATGATGACGATGATGACGATGATGACGATGATGATGACGATGAATACAAAGATGGTTCTCTGTGCCACTACTGCTCATTCTGCAAGGTAAAGTGTCTAATTTGCATATATAAGGCCAGGCCAACTGGACTTCAAAAGACAATAATTACTAATTGGAACTGCAGGCATATACAGTATATAAAAAATACCCTTTATTTCCATTGTGTATTTATTTAAAAAATATATTTAATGTCTTGTAATTCCTGCTCAGCCAATCTCAGGCTGAGAATGATCAGAAATGCACTGTGAACCAATCAAGCCGTAATATGGAGAGTGGTGGCTCTACCCACCTCGCCTGCAGATCATGTCAAACACAAGTCCGAGGACAGGCCACAAAGGTGGTCACACCTTAACACGTGGGCAGCACATTGACAGATGTAAATGGTAATTGGAAAATGCTAAGTATAAATATTTACTTACTCAAATTCGCTGACCAACTGCATCTGCATGCAGAATGTCTGTTGAAATGCATTAAAGCAAATTGTATTATGGTTTTTTTTCATTGTCTTTTATGCAACAGCACTAAAGTCAGATAACAAAATCAAATACTGAATATAGTATTAGAATTCTGAGAGAACATGTCAGAATACTGACATAATAATATGACAGTTGTGCAGTCACATGCATCGTTGACATTCTTGAATTACTGACTAGAAATAAGCATGTGGCAAGTTAGGTCAGAGTGAAGCCAAATGGGTGACCTACATGTACAGATGTCAATAGAAAAGATTGGCAGCCAGGCTCTTAGCATTTTCAGAGGAAAAGGTCACCAATGGCAGCCTGCATTTTATTCTCATCACAGACTTTCTTTAAATCATCTATGTCTGTCAAGTACAACAATGCGGTACATCTGTATGCATTAGGTTTTAGGCCTGTAGGTTTGCTGTTACAGTCATGATGGGGTGTGGTTCTCCCTATGGAATTTTACCATATATTGAGAGATCAGGAGGTGCAGGAACACCCATTGTATAGCAAGAGGTGAGACAACTCAGCTCACCAGCCTCCACCTATAAATGAAATGTATTTTTCAGTAAAACCTGATGCATAGTCACCTGTCTGTCTGAACACTTGTGTGCATGCAAATGTTACCTTTATCCATTGACAATTACATCAAGAGCTGCTTTGAAACAGACAGTTCAGAACACAAAAATACAAGTTACTTTTACTAAGTTCAGATTGAAAGATTTCTGCAACTTAGTAGGAAGTACTACATTAGAGTAAGGCATACAGGGCATAAAGGAGATGCTCTACTACACTATACATTATTGTTGTCATCCTATCATGTCTTATACATAAGTAGCTAAAAATAAGTGCCTAGGCAAAGTTACAATGGTAGGGAGAGTGGGAGGTGGGTGGAGTAGTACGGGGAGGTCCTCAATAGTGTAGTGATGTTTATTTACTGTGCAATAAACTGGCTGGTCCAATAAGCTGAACTGCAAATAATGATGGCAGGAGTATGCAACTAGCAAGAATGGCAGGAATGCAAATATTTGGCTAGCAGAACAGATTCCATTAATATTTTCCAACCTTGTAGTTAGGTGTTTGGAGTGTTGGGCAGAGTTCCACTAAGTTTTAAGAAACTAGTTCCGAAGAAAGTGTACAGTAACCAATTGAATTCCTGATACCAGAGGCGTAACTAGAACCCTCAGGGCCCCGGTGCAAGAAACCATTAAGGGGCCCCCAACCCCCCACCGCCATGGTACAGTGTGGTTAACAGGAAGGCTGCTGAGGCCCCAGCAAGCGCTGGACCTCAGGCAGCTGCTTCAGTTTAAAAATGTAGTGCTAGTGTTCTGTCGAGAACGCTGACCCAGTATCTGCGCTTGCACACAGACGGGATTAACAAGGAAACAGGCATTTATTTACAAAGTGTTAGTGTGTAATTGTTAATTGTGACCGTTAATAATATGCCATGCATGGCAGTAAACAATGAATGGCATATTATTAACGGTCACAATTAATGATTTAAACAAAATACTTTGTCAAGAAATCCCTGTTTCCTCGATAATACTGGTCTGTGCGCAAGCGCAGATGCTGAGGTCAGCAAATTCGACTACGTCGGCGTTCTCGACAGAACACTGGTATCTGCGTTTAGTATCGAGATATTTTCACGAGTATGAGTACTTGTGAAAATGCCCGGTATTGGCACTGACTGGCGCATCCCCACTTAAAAGTATAATGCATTGCTGGGACTTGCAGTCCTGCATAGTTGGTGCCTCTCCAGCCCAGCTGCCCGTACATGCTGCGTGTGACAGAGCAGCGGGGAAGGAGCGGCACTATCTGGGGGGGGGGGCCTCTTCTTCTTCTCTGCCCCCCCCCCAACCGGCGGAACGCCAGGGCCCAATCGCAATTGCGACCGCTGCGACCCTCTGGTTGTTCTTGATAAGTAGTGCTTCTTTGGTGACCGTGTTGACCAATGAGTGCTTGCCATTGTGGGGCAAAATGCAAAAATACAGAGCACAGGGCTGTGCTGCCATGCATGGGACATAATGCAGCGGCACCAGTGGAGGGGAAGAAGTATTCTACCAAAGGTAAGTATAGCGGGGGAGAGGGGGTAATTTCATTTTCTTTTTTGGGTGTAAAAAAGGGAGCAAAAAAAAAAAAGGGATTGTGTGTTGGGACAGACTGCTGCATACTTGCATTATGTAATAGAGTGGAATATAATGTATATGGGGAGCTCAACTTGAATAGAACACAACAGTGTAGGATGTGATCTGCATGCAGTCCAGTGTATCTTAAAGTAATGTTTTTTTTCACCCTCAGCACTGCGGTGACTGTGAGAAGTGTCCCTGTGAAGAGAATGATAAGAGTGAGCACTGTAAAAACTGTGAGGTGAGTCTTTTCTAAATTCTTGGAAGAAGACTGTATTGAGACATCATGCTAGCCTAGGCACATCTAATAGTAATGCTCTTTTGTACAGTCTTTCCCCCTATCTTTCACCCTTTGTGTCATTTGACATTAAAACTAACCCTGGAATAGGATTAGTTGCTTTCTGGTTTATTGCATAGCTACTTTTCAACCATAAAGACCATCAAAAAGAAAAGAGAGATGATTACATGTTTCTTAGCTGTAGCTATATCCTGCAATGTTTTATTTAAAGTTTGTTGAGCTGGGTGGTGTCTGCAGGGCACAGGAATTGGGTGAAGAGGGATGGATAAGTGGCCCGCAGTGCAAATAGTCTGCCTCCAGGGCTGCTCATCTGTCCCTATATGGATGTAAATGCTGGGATGTGTATACTGTGGTGAAATGTGTCAGCCTGTTATTGATTTGTATAGACTGATACCCACGGCTGTACCCAAATTTCTGTGACACCTATGCACTGCACACTTCACACTGTATGGCCCTCTGCACCCATTTAAATGAGGCTTCAGAAACTTTTTGTGCATCTTTAGACTGCCCATCTGTCGGTGTATATTGATTATACTAGTGTTTGGACACCAGGCCTGAAGGAAGTAAACAACTCTGACTCCAAATGCTCATGTGAACTGACAACAATGATATCTATAAATGTCTGTGACACTTACAAGCACCCTAAAGGTGTTAACACCGTTATTTGCAAATAACGTCTTCATAAGGACTAGTATTCTGAGCAGATGTATTAGACACAAACTTACAAACTTTGGTTAATTTTCTTTAATTTTCCATTCTCGATCCTTATCAAAAAAATTTATGGCAGGGATCCCAACCTGAAAGAAGCCATTTCAGGGAGGTGTCCTTCTCATTTCAGGGAGGTGCTCTCTATGCCCCCCCCATCCACAGAGGGGGGTTAGGGGGGCTGGGAGAGAACACCCCCCTGAAATGATGGCAGATAGCACAGGAAGCATAGCTAGATTCCTATTGGCTATTGCACTTTGCAATAGCCAATAGCAAACTAGCTATTGCACTCGCCCTCTGCTACTTTCAATCACCAGAAGAGGACCTGATAGAAAAATTCAGGTCCCCCTCTGCTGATTGACAGCAGCAGTGGGCGGGTACATTACCTAGTTTGCTATTGGCTATTGCAAAGTGCAATAGCCAATAGGAATCTAGCTATGGATTCGTATGCCTTTTTGTTTCTTTTCTGACTGACGGTCGGGCCGCGGCTCCCGATGTCAGAAAAGAAAAAAAAAAACGATCGCAGGGAAAGGTTTATCTGCTCGATCGAGCAGATAAACCTTTCCGGGAGGAAGTGTTTCTCTCCCGGGCGGCCGGGAGCCGCTATCCAATAGCGGGAGACTCCCGGAGCGTCCGGGAGAGTTGGGATGTCTGTTATGGGCGTACTGTATCTCTGTGTAGAAGAGTCCACAGATTCTCTGGTGGCTTATTCAGCAAGAAACCATGTCCTCTTGTCTCTTGTTGGTAGTCTGTTCACATAAATAATGGATGTGCCGATAATGAAGGCATCATGCATATTATTCTTAAGACTTTAATAGTTCAGTTATTTGCTGTGGGTGGGTTCACTGCGAGACAAAAGCACTAATTGGCTGATTAATCCTGAGCCTGAATGCCTCTGTCTCATACAAAACCTGCCCTCAAATGTGTTAGATAATCTGAAATGTCAGAAAAGCAAAAGCCAGTCTGACCTCGGGGAAACATGTTAAACAGGTAAACATTTCTTACCTTTGAGGTTAAGGTCTGAGCACAGAAAGAAAAAAAAGCATATTCAGATATTCAGTACATATCTGCAATGCATGCACATTTACTATGTTTTGTCTTTTTGAAAATGCTGTTAAAAAAAAGTTAAGAAAACCTCCTAATCCTGACAGAAATCCAGTGAGCCCTTAACTCCCTGTTTAAGCTGACAACTTTGCTTCTGCTGCACTGTAATCCCAAGCATTGTTATTAGCCTTGCTTGAGATTTCCTTTCCTGGGTGTCAAAACACCTCCCCATTATTTATTGATTTATTAATTACAGGTATTTATATAGTGCAGACAATTTATGGAGCGCTTTACACATTCACATTAGTGAATGAAACATAGATTCCCTGTCTTCTTTCTGTAAATAACAGTTGCCTAGCTTTCATGCTAGACCACTAGCTTTATTACTTTCAGGGCTACTCATCAGAAAGTGAAAGGAAATTTAGAAATCCTTATTTGCATACTTGTTTATGGTGAAATGACAGCCAATAACCCAATATAGGAGTAAGAAGTGCCAGGAAATGTCTAAAGGCATACCTTCCTGAATAATCACTGTACCCTTTATTTACACTAGGTTATTGATGCACTTTGAGGGGCTCCATGGCCAGATTTGTCACTTGCTGCGCATCCTTAAAGAGATCTAATTTACCTATCAAAATTTCCAAACATTGAAAAAACCCAGGAAATATTCTCCTGTATGAAAAATCTTGTTTAGAGGTTTTGTTCCGAGTGTAAGGCCATTTTCCCCATAGGGTCAGATTTGGCAGTCACTTTTCCAGAGATTTTAGGGTTCTTCGCAGTTACAAGTGGTACGGGACGTGAACTTACGACTCATAAAATACCCTATGACCACAGGCACAGTTATTGAAGGGGTGCTCTTTCCCTCAGGGCAAGCTTCCACAATCAATAGGCTGGATTCTTCTGGTTCCCCCAATAGTTACCACACAGGAATCCTCTTTCTTAAGTAACCCGGGCAAAGCTCATAAGTGTGCAATCTGACACAAACTTTTACTTTTTCTAGGACACAGGGTAGACATCAGGCACACCACCCCTCACTACATAGATAGTGCTTACCTCCCCCTTCATTTCTCCAGCCCATATAAGAAGAAAGTAAATTTAGGTGCAGTTAAAGACATTAAAACCTTACTCCAGAAGGAGAAAAAACACAACAGCCTTTCCTGTATCAAACTGATACAGGAAAGGCTTTTTCAGCACAGTGGTACAGTCAGCAAGGTCCATGCATGATGGCAAACATGTTTTCTCTTTAAAGGGTAACTCTGGTGCTCAATTAGCCCCAAAGAAGTGCAAACATACTCTCCCAAGGTAACTCTTTCTCTCATATGGAGGACATCTTCTCCCAAGTGGGTACTCACAGAGCATGGCACAATTCCAATTACTAGCCCATTTCTCCAGTCATTACAAAATATTTCTCTGCTCAATCCATGGGCGAACTCTCAACCAAGGTCCACCCAACTGCCTTTTTATAGCCTATCCTCCAAGTCCTAGAGTGACTGGCCCATTAAACGACAACCAAAAGCCTGAGATCTTCTCTAAAAGGGCCGTAAATTTAGATCCAGCTCCACCTATCACACTTACTATCACTTCAGAATGACAGCCATGCACCTAGATTTTTCCGGAGATGTGAGCATTGGTATCCCCCATGTATCTCTCATAACAGAGTTTTGTTTAACCTCAAAGACCTTTGAAATGTGATTCTTGCCTTTTCAGTGCAATCAGTTTTCCACTGTGAATCCCTGCAATCCTTAACTGAGATCTTACAACATTCCTGATATGTAATATATAATACACTGATATATATGTTTATACTGGTTAATTTCTTATTAACAAAGAAGGTAATGATTTGTTTTTTTACTTCCATGAACTGTGCAAACTGCTTTTTTCCATGCATAAGCTATAGTTTGTTTTGAAGCCAATATAGTGTATGTTTTTAATTTATATAAGAATTTAATGACTAGGGAAGATTTTAAATGAAGTAAAGTCAGCCAAATTTAAGAATTTAAATTATAAATAGACTATATAGTAGTTTAAAGACATTGGTCCAATATATCCATACCATAGGACAGTTCAACTATATTTGAAGTACATCTCCCACAGTGTTGCCACCTCCGAGACATTTTTTTCAGTGTGTAGAGTGGAGATGCGCAACTCATGGGTAAGGCTGATTCCATTGTGCTAAAGTTGACACAAAGCTATAAAGGACCAAGTCTGTTGCCATTCCCCTTGGTTTTATTAGAACCCATTTTTTCCCCATTTAGAAACATAAGCATGATTTGTATGGGTAATGGGTTAAGAGTAGAATATACAATGCATATAATCAAACCCTGAATGTACATGTCAAAAAAATTATTAATGAAAGCGACACTGATGCCTTGGAGTTTCCACTGATGCATAAGTGAGAACTAAGGTGGTTTTTTTATATTAGAGGAATAAAACCCATCTGGTCTCCTGGTTCAGTTAGATTCAAATTTATATTTGCTGCTATTACTTCTAAGATGGTGAAATCTGTTTCCATGTTTATTACCATTGTCTGTATACATTTTGGAAGTGAGATATTTTGAGATAGGTCATCTGCAAATGTCTGTAGAATTGAAGGGGGATGTTATAGCATTTGGTTAGTAGGAAACATTTTGTGGTTTTAGATGGGTCAATAGAAAGAGATGTCATTGGTTTTGGGGGCGTTTGAGAGCTAAGTTGGTTTTCCAGCACTGGCCTAGTGCTGCCACAGCTAGTGTCATATTTTATTATTTCTGCTGTTTCAGTTACACTGCATATGTATTACATTGCATTTCATTGTGGTGTGCTGTATTCCTAGCTACTAGTGGTATATTAGCATTGTTACAGCCTAATCTGTGTATACTTTGGTATCTTCCATTCACCCCTGCTGTTTTCTGTACATTGGTGCAGTGTTCTGTTAGACCTTCCCATCCTCCCTTTTCACATTCTCTTTCTGTATCATCCCTCACTGAGGTAAGAGGGTCTCTATTTAACGTGTTAATGGCAAAGATGAGTATGTCTTTTCACTCTAAGAATGACAAGGAATCACATCCTCTGCACTGAGAAGGCTGAATAAACTACTGTACATTGGATTCTACTCTGATTCTTCTTATCAAGTTGAACACTATCTGTAAATATCACCAAGTCAGTAGGTTGTCATACTATCCATACAGATGAGTCTCAGGAAGGTATGTGCAAATACATAAAGCGGTGGTTGTAACAGAATAACTAGGTTTGTTCACTTTTGGTGGCATAGCTCGATGTTTGCATTATAAAAGCTGTGGCTTTTTCAAGTGCGCACGCCTTTGCAGATAGATAAATCTAGGGTTGGCTTAGGTACATTACGGAAAGTTAAATTCCATTATGTGGTGTCAGTCTTTAAAAGTCAAGAGGAGCACTAAGCTGTACCGCAACTCTAGTGGTTAATATGGTAATATGCATTAACCCACAACAATCAATTAGAAATTGTCTTTCTGTGATCATCTGTTTTAAACTAATGACAAGTGAGTACCCACTGGCTGTTGGGGTTTAATTCAGTTTGCATTATCATTGCTCTTTGCATTGTTTTATTAGGTGGTCTATAAGCAATGGAAAAAAATTATACCTGCATAAGTGTTGAACGTTTTGCAGTGACAAATGTAGTAAATCATCTTCTTTTTGCAGTACTGCAAGTTTTGCTACGTGTGTCCAGTTATATGTGAGACAGCCTGCAAGCCCGGTAAGTCACAAGAACATTTACATGATATTATCTACATGATTTTGCAGTTCTGTAGGAAAGTGCTTGTATTCAACAGAATAAGCAAAACACTGTGGGCCCATAATGTGCAGTAAACACAAGTTACCACAGCACTTAGTAGCACATGTTACATGCAATGGTGCACCATGGTGCAGTTAATATTGAATGACACCCCAACATACCTCCACAACACGTGCACTGTAAAGCACCACAGCACATCACAATGCATGGTTTCCTGTGTGGTGCACTGTGAAAAATACAGCATGCACTATTTTCTTATTTGCAGAAAAACTAGCCTCAATGCATGAAAATACTGTACATGTGAATGGTGCCCTATAAGAAACATTTCTTGCTGCCTATAGTAACCAAATAGCTTTCATTAACGTAGTTCAAGGGTTCAAAATGTTTAGTGGTGATGATAACATCAGCACTAAACTTATTACTGTAAACTCCCTAAAAAGACTAGAGGACACCACCTAAAGTTGGTGGAGAAAAAATTTAAGCACAAAGGGCGTAGGGGCTTCTTTTCAGTTAGAACAGTTACATTTTGGAACTCTCTGCCACAAGCAGTGGTATCAGCAGAGAACATTGACTTATTCAAAAATTAATTAGATACCGTCCTGAGAGAACATAATATACAGGGGTACAGGTACTCTTAACTACTAGTTCACACAGGGACTCATATACAAAAGCACCCACAACTCACACACAGACACACAAAGGTTGAACTTGATGGACATGTGTCTTTTTTCAACATCACATACTATGTAACAAAAAGATATTCCTATTGCACACTTTAGACAAATCACCCTTTAAGGCAGACCTGTGCTTTGCCTTGCAGGGCAAAGTAAAATGTTCTCTCAATTGCCCACCCCTCCTGCTGCTTATACTTGCCTTCAGCAGTGGTGGAAATATCAGCTGTGTAGATACTGCCCCTGCCTTTATTTGGCCCCAGAACCTCAATTATCAGGAGTGCGTTCAGTGACTGATCTGAGTTCAAAGTCTATGGTCTGCATGTCCAGAAAATCTCTTTTTTTTTTTTCAGTTGAATAACCACAGACTACCAATTAATGGGGGCCCAATTCCCACCAACACCAATGAAGGAGTCCTTCTTCCAATGTTACTAATGTAATAGGGCCTTTTACCACTGAACTTAAATGGTAGGGCAACCAACAAGGTAGTGGGGAAATTAGTACTTATCTCCAATGTGACGGGGCATATACACTGACTACCAATGTAACAGATGCATTTTCAATAACCAAACATGTAACAAGGGAATTAATAGTAACTACCAATTTAACAAGGACATATAGACTAACCACAAATGTAATGGGGGCATATACACTGACTACTAATACAACAGATGCATTTACACCAACCACCAATATAATGAGGGAATTTATACTGACCAATCTGAGGCAGAATTTACACTAACCACCAATGAAAGGGGGAATTCACACTAACTAACAATGTAACAGGGACCTTTTAAACCCTTTTACATTGGTGGTCAGTGTAGAAATACACTTTTACAAGAATTTCTATGGGCATTAGCAGGGGTGTGCTGGGGAACGTTAATTAAGGGAAAGGTCATAATTTGCTGAATGAAATTGAAAAGAGCATTCCTATGGAGGTGGCTGAATACAGAGCTGGGTTAAAGTCAAACAGGGTCCGAGGCATGCTCTAGACCTGCCACCTATGCATCAATATAAAACAGAGACATGTGCCTTTTATGGAGACATCAGGGATCTATTACTCCCCAATCTGCACCTTACTCGGCCGCTAAAGTGCTCAGATCTAAGAAGCTATATAGCCACCCAAACCACTACTGCGTAGTACAGAAAGGTCAGCTGCTAATATTAAACAGCTTTTCTATATCTGTGGCGCCCCGGCGCCCACCGTGCTCTGGGCACATGCCTAGGTCACCTTGTGGGTGACCTGGTCTTGGCCAAATATGAGGGAGCCTCACTTTACAGGGGTTTTTGGTGGTTGAATATGAAGGGACCCCACATAAAAGGGAATGCTGGTGGTTGAATACTGGCTAAATAATGTTTTTTATGTAAATATATTTTTCATCATAATGTGTCTTTTGTGGGTGATATAATGTGTTATTATAGTCTATATTCTTTCTGGTTGCTAAAATGTGCAATTGCTGGTTGATGGTGCAATTGCTGGTTGCTATTAATAATTAAATAATAATTGTAACATTTACATAATTTGCTGTAATGACATTATACTATATAACACATGTCAAACATGCAGTCCACTTAGGATCTTACTGCCTTCCTGTGTGTTAGCAAATACAATCGTAATGATCACGTTGAATGTCATTCATTTAAAGTTTAATAAACATATCCAGACGAGAATGAGGAGAATGAAGAAGAGTCGATGGATGTGCTTCCTAAGTCAGATGTTCTCCTGATTGCTGTTAATGGCATTACATAACTTTTCTGTAAAATTCCATGAATATACCACAATGAATGCCACCTAATTTGATGCTCCTCTGTACATCCTGAGACCTGGTTTGCTGCAGATGAGTACAGTCGTGAGGATTCCAGGGTAACGTGAAGAATGTTTACACATTGAGGTAAGCAATATGTTATTTTAAGTAAATTATGTTGTTATACAAGTACTTGTATAAGAACATACAAGTACTTGCATAAGTACTTGTATGTTCTTATACAAGTACTTGTAGCCATTTGTAGTGCAATCAAGACAGGCTTATTGTTGTGTGTAAGCTATCCCCATTCACTGAAACAAACAACAATACAAAAGTTGATCTAGCCTGCCCCCACTGTTCTAATAACTATGTTGCTGTTGCAGATTTCCCCTTTCTTCATGTTTGGTGACACCATTGTCAATAATATAGCATGCCAGAATAAATTTTTCCCCCTGAACTTCAGAGAGCAGTAACAACCCAATAAGGGTTCTACTGCTTCCATGCTCTATAGAAAAAAAGCAATAGAAAAATGTTTTGTTGAACATACCGTAAACTGCGGTCACCTAGAATACAAATGAGAATGAATATAGTGAAACTTTTGAAAACATTATTTGAAGATTTTTTCAGATTGGTTTGTGTTGTAAAATTTCCACAACCAAATTTCTAAAATATTTTCCACTTTTTTTCATCAGATTTCTGGCTACTGGAGAGTGTTTTGCTTCTCTGCATTATCAGTTTTGACTTGGCAAAATAACCATTTGCAGAGTTGTGCATGTTCGTTTATCTGAATCAAGTTGAATGACTTGGCAATGACTGTCCTAACAACTGAGTTATGGAAGGCAATCAGAAGATGTTGTGAATAGCAGCAATTTTCCAAATTGTATTGGAGGCCTGGATGGAGCACATATTCGGGTGCAGCTGCCACCTAAGAGTGACTCCAAATTCTACAACTACAAGAAGTATTTCTATTTTTCATAAACTACAATTTGTGGCCATCAATATGGGCGCTTATGGCAGTGGATCCGATTCTCTAAATTCTCTAGATTTCACTAATATTTCAGCTATGGAAAAATGATTATATAAGAGAAGATTTCATATACCCGAACGAAGATATCTGTCTAAAGGAGGCGAGCCACTGCCTGATGTATTGATTATGTATTAGTGATGATGAGGCTTTGTCCACAATCATAATGAAGCACTACTTCAAAAAAGGACCGACCACCGAAAAATGTTTTCAGCTATTGGCTAACAAAAACAAGAAAATCTGTAGAATGCACATTTGGAATTTTCTCATACAAATGTGGAATGTACAATAGCACCATCCTAATGAATCCTGTCTGTGTTATTAAAAGTGCTTGTGCTTATAACTTTGTCTGACAATTTGCAGACAACACGACATGGAGGACATTGTCTGGCCAGCAGCCGGGGAGACAGTATCCCCCATATGGGATAGAAATGCTGCCTACTTCTTGACACCTGAAGTAGAATAACTCTGACAGTATTCTAAAATATAAATCTGAAGTGTGATTGTGACCTACCATTAGTTGTATCCAAGTTGTTTGTAAATTCACAGGAATCTGGAATCAGACTGAGGGTCTGTCACTGTGTAAAGATGCAGATAGTGCCTGTTTCAACAGAAAAATGGTCCCGAAACAGGCGTGAAACTGATTGACGTTAGATGAGTGTTGCTCACAAATGAGATTATCCTCTAGTCAGCCAATGCTCCTATGTCCTGCGAGAGCAGCTTGAAGCCTGACCTATAGGGAACTGTCTGGCCTACACAGCCTACTGAATTGGACACTGTGAAAGGACAAAACTAGTCCCCATTTGAACAGAGTTGGAGACTGTGGAAAGGACAGACCTGACTGAAGAACCAGTTAAGCAGAGAGGCTGAGACTGGAGCAGCTCTGTCCAAAGTAGAAATAGACAGAGCTGTGTGACAAAATAGCCAGGAGACTGAAATTGTTAAGCTAAACAACCTCTGCATGGGCAGAACACTGTTAATTTGATGTTTGGATGAATGAAATGGGCAAAAAGCTCTAAAACGCATTCTGCTAAATGGAATGGATCCTTGTAAAACTCTGCATTTGAAGCTATATTTCACAAAATACATACATCTGCTTTCAAATAATGTTCCATCACAATAAACATTTTGTTGGGTACAAATTTACATATGTAATGTTTTTCTTTTGATTAACCAAAGTTTCTGATTCTCTATCAATAGGGTGGTTTAACTAATGATAGCATAAATAGGGAAATTTAGGCAGATGGCAAAGATGTGTAATGAGCAATTACAAAAAATAAAGCAAAGGAGCTGCATGATTTTTCCACAGAAAGAAAAACATTATTGTTTACAGCACTTGAAACCCAGACATGACTTTTTAAGTCAAACAAAAGCAAAACATACACACATAGGTTGAAGTAGATGGGCCTTGTCTTTATTCAACTTCACCTACTATGTTACTATGTAAGAGGTTGCTTTTGTCAAACAAAAGAAAAAAGGTTGTTTCTAAAATATTCTTGAAATACTTCAAAAAGAAAAAGTAGGTTGCACGCAAACTTAAGCACTCGATAAAACTGTATTGAGCCAGGGATCACTCTTTGCTTGTCTGAGTTCCTGTTGTACGCCTTTCACTCATGAATGCCTTTTCAATACGTTTTATTGCATTCCAGAGCATCATGCATTATAAGGCTCCATTCACATATATCGTTTGCATCTCCCGTGCGGTTTTCCATGCGGAAGACCGCAAGGGATGCAAACGCTATATGTGAAACAACTGCAAGGATTCCACTCGTTTGCGGCTATTATATAGCCGCGAACGTGCGTAATCTGCCGTAATATCGCGCTTGCACTATTTTGGGGACTGGTTTCGTACCGCGCGGTCCCCACAATAGTCTGAACAATGTTGTTCTTTCTGTTTAGAGTGACTATGCGCGTATTTGTACATCCCAACATGCGCGGACAGCCAATCCAGTGTGAATGGAGCCCTAAGAGGGAACACGGATGGGCAGAGATTGACCACTGAGGTTTTATCATGGGTGAAGTTTCTTCTTTTTCATGTATACTGAGATCTTGCTAAAACCATGGATGATAATCTACATTCCCTGGGGCTGATTTATGAAAGAACTGTAGGCAGTTTAGAGAATTTTCACTTAGCTTTACCTCATTTACTAAAAGAAATTTCAAACTGTTTGAAATGCTTTACTCCTTTAGCAAATCAAGCCGATTGTCTTGGACCCCATTTATATTATGGCTCCCCAACATTCCTTGCTGATGGATGTGTGTTGCAGCGCAGCACAAACTGCTAACATGTGTTGCAGTGTGGTATGCTGCCAAAAATCATATATGCCCCTTGCATTTGTGCATTTTGGAGCCTTAGGCTGCCTATTCAAATTAATGGGCTGCCTTAACTAAATAATAAAATGTGTGTGTGCTAACACCGCCTATTAGTGTGAATGGACTCTTGTATGTACACCCAAAATGGAAGCAAAGGGGTAGGCTAGAGAGAAGCATTCTCAGGTTCTTGACACCTGTACTGAGAGAAATATGGAGTCTGCCATTGCTGATCTCTTTTTACAAATACTAGATTTTACTGAGTCACTATTCTGGAAAAAGTGATTGTGAGTGAATGTAAGTTATGCAAGTGAAAATAGACAATAGTGCAATTTGCAGTTGATGTCTTGAAGACCTGAAAATAAAACATGCATATAATGCAACAATAATAACTGTGTTATATAGAGTCTATAAATATGACCTTTATGACGTCCTTTGGACATGAAAAGTAAGGTAAAGAGAAAACATATATATGCACAAGTCCAAATATCAGATACAGTCTGTGATGACCATCAGCATACAGCCCTGATTGCTTGACATTCCTTCAAGAGCATTAGGTTGCTTGTCCATGAGAGGCAAACTTGTGAAGTTCCTTAACAGTGAAAATAGGATAGTCTCTTTGGTTGATTAAACAAGTCCATCCTTAGATGTGAATGGTGCATGTTAGTACCTGAAGAATATAGCACTCATGTAATTCCAGCTGTAAAGTCTCCATGTAAAACAGGAACATTTTCAAGCTTCTGGGTGAGAAGAGTAGCTGGGGTAAGGATGGCTGTATACTCTGAATCTGTAGACACATCAATGTTGATGAATGGATTCAGCTTGGAACTTGAATTGATTTTAGCAATGTCTTTTGCAGAGAGAGCTCTTTGGCATATGTGCTAGTCCTGACAGTGAGTATCATTGGGCTTAGTGGGATAGCAGTGTGGAATATGGACTAACCTTGCAGTAGTGAGCAGGCCCGGATTCCCCACAAGGCCATCGAAGCCCGGCCTCGGGAAGGCAGGGTGCGGAGGGGCGGCAGCAATGTTGAATCCCCCGACGCCCATAACTACAAGCCGGCGGTAACTTATTTTCTACATTTAGCCCTGCTTTGGGAAAGCAAGGCTAAATGTAGTGTGAAGCCACTTGTCTGTTTCCCTCCATCCCCCTCCCGCACCTACCTTTCTCCTTGCTCCGCTGCTGAGTCTCTCACTGGCCGCCGTTGTGGTGGTAAAAATAAAAAAGGAAAAAAAAAGTAATAATAAAAGGGAAAAAAAAAACAATAAAAAAAATTAAAACTAACCCTGCCGCCCCTGCCATTCTCCATTGATGGGGGGAAGGCGGCGCATTG
>NW_017307015.1:249323-298246 GCF_000935625.1 Nanorana parkeri
GCAGGGAGGTGGGCGCATTGTGGTATCTGGCCTTGGGGCGGCAGGGAGAGTAAATCCAGCCCTGGTAGTGCGTACAAACCTTGTCCACTTGGAAAAACGTTTAAAGCGTTGACAGCCCAAGATGAGTCTTTGTTCAGATCTGGTGACAAGGGTTTTGACTTCAGGACGAGTCTCTGGATCTTTGTCAGGATCTAGAAGACTGAAGAAATCAGTGGTGGTTTCTTCTGTATGATCCAGCAAGAATTCAGGACCTGTTAACCAAAAAGAATTTGCGAAGACACTTGTAGACACTGGCCTGGTGGCATGATCTGCAGGATTAATTTCAGATGGAATATAATGCCATTGCTCAGGTTTAGAGGATTTCCTGATTCTTTCTACACGGTTGCTGACATAGGCATAGAAACCTTTTGTTTGATTGTATATGTAGCCCAGAACAACTTTGCTGTCTGTGTATAACTTGACATCATCTATCTGAATGTCTAGCTCACGCAGTATGAAATCTGCAATTTATACAGTCCCGCAAAGTTCAAGTCTAGGAATTGTGTGTTGAAAGCCGAAGGTATTTTTTAATCAGTCCCACCATAGGCCTAGACTTCTCTATACAGGTGGCATGTCCATTCCCAGATTTAAGTCCTTAAATCCTGTGGCATGATCGCCAGGCTGAAAGGCTTTTATACCAGCAGAATTGTTCGAAGCAGCCTTATGGAGTCTGAGGTTAGTCTAAGAAAGCATGCCTTTGGTCCCTTGGAGCATTGGAGCAGGTCTATGGCTTCTGTGTGAAGAGGAGAATCATCTTGCATGATGACTGGTGTAGAAGATTCTGATGGTTTTCCCAAGATGTTTACACCTTGTGAAGTTACTGGAGTGATACTTAGGTGCATTGGCGTGGGTGTTGCATCAGTGGATTTCTGCTCATCCGAGCTGTTGAAGGAAATCTGGTGCGTAGTCTTACCAGAGCTATTACATGGTAGTGTTTTAGTACAGTCTTGGTTTACCTGTACAATAATTTTATTGGAACATACATCATCGGAGGCTTGAGGTTTGCATTCGTGTTCGATTCCAATAAGTACCCAACCTAGATAGGTCTTTTGGACATAAGGAGCGTCATTCCACCCATTGTGCTGCTGATGTACATTGTGTACTCTCAGGATGTTTCTGCCTAACAGAAGCATAATTTTGGCTTCATTGTCAAGTGGTGGAATGCAGTCAGCTAAATGTTTTAGGTGAGGTTCACGAAGTGCATCCTCTGGTGTAGGAATTTCCTCCCTATCGTTAGGCAAAATTATGAATTCAGCATAGGTTGTTCTTCCTGTGAGTTGCACTGAACCAGCACAGGTGTGCAATGTATAGGATAACACATTACCCTTGATGCCAAATAAGTCAAAGAATTCTGAAGTGGCGAGTGAATGACAGCTTCGGTCATCCAAAACAGCATACATCTTGACTGTTTTTTCAGGTTGTCTTTGGTGAAACACCTTGACAAGACATATTTTTGCAAGAGTCTTTCCCCAAAGTATTTTGTGAAGTATCACCTTTTGATGTGACTGTTGCAGGTGGTTGCCCATGGCTCTCCCTGCTGACTACAGTACATGAAGAAGAAACACTTGTGGCTGAAACATGACTTTGTTGCTCCCCGCTATGATTTGAAGTAGGGTTTGATGTACTGTAGGTGGTTTCTGTGGGTTGTCTGGAAGTGGAGTCGGATGCATAGCTGTAACATGTTTGTCACTACTGCATTCTGTGCACTTGATGAGAACTTTACAGTCTTTAGCAAAATGATCATAGGAAGCACAGTACCTATTGCATATTCCAAGTTTCTGCAGAATATCCCTGCTCTCTTGTAAAGTCTTTGCCCTATGGCCACGACATTTCTTAAGAGGGTGAGACTTTTTGTGACTAGGGCACTGATGATTAGGGTCTTTATCTCTATCATCTGAATCACTCTTGTATGCAGGAGAGGATACGGGAGGTGATATGTCTGTCCTTTTAACAGATATTGCTCTATTAAAGTCTCTATGTTTAACTGCTGTGTTATCATACCTTGGTGATGATGAAGCGGGCAAGTTGGGTTCACTGAAGCTGAAGCTGGGATCATTCCTCATTCAGGCTTGTTCACGGATGAATCTGCAATAATAGGAGAATGGAGGAAAAGATACGTTATAGTCAGGGCCGGTGCTAGGATTTTTGCCTACACAGGCAAAGTTGCATTTTTGTGCCCCACCCCCGACCCCCTGTAGCGCTGGGCCTGCTCCCTATCAGCATGTAAGCTGCATAGTGTATTTTACATTTTTGGCTGCTGTCCCCTTCCCCTCTTCCTCAATTCCCCCTCTTCCGCACACCATACACTTTTTTGTTCCTTTCAGCTTTGTTGTTTTGGGGCTCTGCGTAGTTTAAAAGAAAAAAAATAATAATAATTTCTTCACTTACCTTCGGTGCGGGAGAGCAGCGGCAAGTCAGCGCTGGTCCGGTGGGAGGAGCTCTAGGTGGGGTCCTAATTTAGCTGGCCAGCGACTGCCAGAGGTTCGCGAACAGGTAGCTCGGCAAAATTTTGCTTCTGTTCACGAACTCCGCATCGGGTGAGGGACACAACCGAAGCCATCTTCCCTGCTATGACACATGGTGGTGGCTTCCTTTAGTCAAGATCGCGTTCTGAACACAGTTTGATTCAGTTCACGACCAATTCGGAATGCGACCGGAATCGTGGAACGAACTAAGTTCGGGACCGAGGTACCACTGCACTTACATGACCAAAGTGCACAAAGCACTATGAGAATCAGTGTACACAGAGAATCAGCAGCACATTCACTACTCAGCCTGCAAAGCCACAAAGTTTGCTAAAGCTGGCGTTTGATAACATTTGATATAAGCCTTCCCTCTGGTGGCCATTTTGTTGTACAGCATATCTGCAACTCAAGGTATTACTTCTGTTCCTTTGCTGCCATAATGCCTCTATATCTATGGGCTATACATGCCTATTGACCTAATCTTAAGGACTATTTATAATTTCTTAACCTCTGAAGAGGAGGACAGAAATGGTTAGACTTAAATCTGGGTGTTAATGTACAGACCACAGTCTTTACTGCATCAATTTTAGGAAATCTTTGCAGAGCTTTACAGCATGTGTATGTGCATACTGCTTTTGGTTACATAGCTGTACATTAGTGCATAATTGTTGTAATGCTATGTGAATACAAGGTAGCAGTAAAGGAAACTGTGCCTGGATGATGGCACACACTTAGCCGAGCAGCCAAACAAGCTTTTGTTGCCAAAGCTCACTCTTTTTCGATGGTATTCAAAAGTATTCAAAGTACCTATGAGTTGGGGATTTGACACTGTAGTGAAATAATGAGCATACAGTTACAGTGTTGCAAAATTCATCCAACTCAATGATCTTAGAGGCAATCACAATCTCTATGGGTCTTTTTATAAACTATTCATAGGACCCTTCACCTTGTGAATATCTGTTGACATTCATTCTGTGCGGATATATGTCAAATTGTACGTTCTTTATTTGTTTGTTTACCACACAATGTATTTTCACATATTTATAATGTAATACCAAATTATGGACACCACATGGTGCCCACGAGCATAGAAAATAAATACTTATTTCCTATGTTCCGTTAGTGCCATCTAGTGGCTATAATGCAATATTTCATGAAAACAATTCAAAATGTATTGGGATATTTAGGAATGTGTTTGCAAGGAATGCACAAAGTGTCCGCAAATGTCATGCTAACTAACCACTAAATTTTATCTCTGTTAGGTGTCTTTTTTAAGTGTTCTTTTAACATATTGATGCTTGTGACTCACTGCACATGTTTTGCATAATTTTGCATAATATCTCAACTGTGCAGTACTTGTGTCCAGCATGTGCAACATTAAAAGACATCCAAACTGAAGCACATCCCAGAAATGCTCCTGAGCACTTCTTAAAGTATCACAAAGATAATGCAGCTTCATATCCTCAAGTCATCTAAGCACTTCAGGGCTATTCATCTGTCACCCAGGATGTTCCTAGCAAACTTGCAGCAATTTAGAGACAATTTACGGAGACAATTTTGAGACAATTCTCCTTATCAAGGCATTTAGGAATGACACATACACTAGGATGATAAATCTGTTGCTATATGCACTATAAATCAGGGGTGCAACAGTCTGAAAAATACTAATGATACAACCAAATTGATACACTTCCCCTTTGCACTTGTAAAGAAAAAAACTAAAGAACATTGGTTTTGGCATATACTTGCACAGAACAGGCGTTCACTGATATTCACAGGGTGAACGACACCCTAGTGTTTTGTCCCATGAAAGAGCTGCTACTGCAGCGCACAAGCCCGGAAGCTTTGGATAATTTGCTTTGTTGCTTGGGTATCGGTGTTTCAGCACCAGAAATTTCAGATGATTCATTTTTGGCACAAATACTGTAACTTTACTGCATATGTTAAACACTTATTAAATGTAAATACATTTGACATTCAGCCTGTACCTATATTTTAGGCAGATATGTATACAGTTCTTTCCCAGTGATTAATACTATACTAGTGACATACTATCAAGTTGAACATGTAATGCAAGAAAAACTTTAGCTCCTATTTACTAGACAGAAGGCGTACACAATGACGTCACTGCAGGGTGTCACGCCGCCCCGAGACGCCTCTGGTTACACAGGACTAAAATTAACTATATAACCGCTAATAAACTAGTCACATTACTCCAATAAATTACCAGAATAATAGACAAAATTGCAAGTACAAGTACTGATACTTGCCCAAGTACCAGAGGCGTTACTGGCAAGCGTGGGACCCCGGGCAGCCGCTTGTTTAAAATTTTAGTGCGGTGTTCTGTCGAGAGCGCCGACCCAATATCTGCGCTTGCGTACAGACGGGATTAACGAGGAAACCACCATTTATTTACAAAGTATTCATTTGTAATGGTTAATTGTGACTGTTAATAATATGCCGTTCATGGCAGTAAATGTTGGGTGGCAGTAAGTGATAGATGGAATATTATTAACGGTCACAATTAACAATTTTAACGAAATACTTTGGAAATAAATCAGTTTCCTCGATAATACCGGTCTGTGTGTAAGCGCAGATGCTGAGGTCAGCAAATTCGACTACATCGGCGTTCTCGACAGAACACCGGTATCTGCGTTTAGTATCTGGGCATTTTCACGAGTATAAGTACTTGTGAAAGTGCCTAGTATTAACAATGGTGTATCCCTACTTAAACAGTCCAAGCGCACAAGCCCGGAAGCTTTGGATAATTTGCTTTGTTGCTTGGGTATCGGTGTTTCAGCACCAGAAATTTCAGATGATTCATTTTTGGCACAAATACTGTAACTTTACTGCATATGTTAAACACTTATTAAATGTAAATACATTTGACATTCAGCCTGTACCTATATTTTAGGCAGATATGTATACAGTTCTTTCCCAGTGATTAATACTATACTAGTGACATACTATCAAGTTGAACATGTAATGCAAGAAAAACTTTAGCTCCTATTTACTAGACAGAAGGCGTACACAATGACGTCACTGCAGGGTGTCACGCCGCCCCGAGACGCCTCTGGTTACACAGGACTAAAATTAACTATATAACCGCTAATAAACTAGTCACATTACTCCAATAAATTACCAGAATAATAGACAAAATTGCAAGTACAAGTACTGATACTTGCCCAAGTACCAGAGGCGTTACTAGCAAGCGTGGGACCCCGGGCAGCCGCTTGTTTAATAATTTTAGTGCGGTGTTCTGTCGAGAGCGCCGACCCAATATCTGCGCTTGCGTACAGACGGGATTAACGAGGAAACCACCATTTATTTACAAAGTATTCATTTGTAATGGTTAATTGTGACTGTTAATAATATGCCGTTCATGGCAGTAAATGTTGGGTGGCAGTAAGTGATAGATGGAATATTATTAACGGTCACAATTAACAATTTTAACGAAATACTTTGGAAATAAATCAGTTTCCTCGATAATACCGGTCTGTGTGTAAGCGCAGATGCTGAGGTCAGCAAATTCGACTACATCGGCGTTCTCGACAGAACACCGGTATCTGCGTTTAGTATCTGGGCATTTTCACGAGTATAAGTACTTGTGAAAGTGCCTAGTATTAACAATGGTGTATCCCTACTTAAACAGTCCAAGTATCGGTGCATCCCTACAGAGTAGTAATACCAAACACATCCATGTAAAGTACTACTTAAAGTGCAACTGAAGCCAAAACTTTTTTTAGTTTTTTAAATTTTTGGATAGAATAACCAGCTACCACTGCCCACAGTGTTTGCAGGCCTGCAGTTACCTGTGAATGACCGCACCTGCTTAAAAGAGAACTATGGCCCAACCTAATTCTCTTTATGGTCACACGAGGACATATACTAATGGTCTCCTGTGACCCAAAACTCAGCATATAGGGGGCTATTGTCCGCTGAATGCTGACAGCACAGAGCCACACTGCAGCCAGGACGGATCCTGACCATATTGTCGGGATTCACCCCTCTGCATGATTGACAGCTGGCTCTGCCTCTCTGGAGGAACGGAGAGGGAAGGCTGGAATCCCTGAAGGGAGAGGTGACTGGCACTGGGAAAGGATCGGGAACTGAGCGATCAGCGGTATATGATAGCTCAGTTTCCGATCAATAAAACTGATACGTGATAGCTTCATTGTCACACTTCGGCTCTAATTATAGGGATGAGTTTATTTCACTCTCCCCATAATTCTTTTTCAAGCAATTCCTTTTGTCAGTTCATTATCATGATTTAACCTTCTGCAAAGGATCACAATGTAGCAGAATGCGTATAGTAAAGGTATTTCTAAATACAAAAAAATTATATATTGCAGCTTAACAGTCCTTAGATGTGGTGGCTGCATTTGTTTTCTTTTTTAAGGCTAGAAGACTTTTCAGCAAGCACAAAGACTATCTGATGATCTTACCAGAAATTCAGTGTCCTGTGAGCCGAAATAAAGCACAAAAATTCTAATCTTTATTATGTAAACTACTAGTCACATAAATCCACCATGTAATCGAGATAAACAAAGGCATAACAAAATAAGTTATAACAAAATCCTTTTATATGTCATTTGTTGCATAACACACTTTTTAAAGTACTCTCAGATGTTACATACATGGAGTTTGTACGCCAAACCTCTCCCCTCTAGGACCGGAAATATGGAAAACACACACTTGTTTTGTTATGATATACAATTTGCCTACAAACGTCAGGTGGTCATAATAATCTGGCCACTCAGTGTATTGTTGATTGTGGATTGAAGCGTGGACTTTTGAGTAATCATAGCAATAGTCCAACCCAGTCCTAAAGAAGCTGATATCTCTGCAAAACACATAGACAAGACTTTATGCACTAATGTTATATTCTCCGATTGATGCTGGTTTTTGTATATGTACCCCAAAAAAGATTTTTATCAATATACTGTTTGCAGTAAATATTTGATTTGATTTGATAAAACAATTTTAATTTTATACATTGCCATTTATGGTATTCTTAATGCCACATTTAGCATCTCTTTCTCATGTTTTTATATAATTTTTGGTAATTATGAGATGGTAATATTTGAGATCTTGATAAAGTCTTAAAGGTGCAGTAGAAGGCAACCAGTGAGAACTTTCCCAAGCATCTCTTCTCCCCATGTTATAAGAAGGGTGTCACAATTATACATTAAAAGACCACAACACAAAACATAAGACTTCTAAGTTTTACTGTATATGGACATGATACTTGCCCTGCTTCCACTGAAACATCTAAAGTGCTTCTTGCCATAAATAAAGTGCACCTCCAAGTCCAATTGTTTCTTCACCAGGTTGTTTTAGTAAAGAGTGCAGGAAAGGAATAAAGAATTGGCTACTCCGATTAGAAACACATAATTTATTTTTTATATTAATATTTTTCATTTATAAAACACCAGAAACTAATACAGATTACCACTTAATCCAAATAAATGTATAAACTAATATCCCTATGACCAGCATAAAGATACACCAGGGAGAGTCTATGGAAGCCAACAAATTTTCCAGTATTTTGGTTATGAGAGAAAACTAAAAACCTAAAAAAACACAGACATAAGGGGAAAACATACAAACACTAAGGAGATAGTAACCTCTGGATTGCAAGACCCAATGCCCAGCAGAGGAAGTGATTCATTATTACTAAAACAACCAGGTAGAATGTCTGGAATGACATTGATGTTCAACCTGGGACACAAGGATATGATGAAGATAGCACAATGTACATTCAGGGTGGTGTTCTTTTCACATAAAGTTCCGTTGGGTAGTTTGGGTTGGGTAGTGCAGGATAAGTAAAGTTAGCATACAACATATTGTTTTCTGCAACTCACTTATACACCTTAAAAATTGTAGATTTTCTTTCTTTGGAAGCAGATGTGTACTTATAATATCTATGATATTATTTTGTTTTCTAGGAAGCTACATAGATGAAATTTCAGGAGCAGTGTATCAGTAAGTAAATGTTTCCATTCATTCCATGCTGAATTTATTTTTATTAATGTGGAATAGATTTGGGTGGATGAATTAGACATTATAGCATATTTATTTCTTGTTCATTGATGGACACACTTTTCAGAGGCAGTTGGGTTATACAGTACTGTCACCTATAGAGGATTTGTGCACTGGCAAACAAAAAAAAACAAGACAGCTCAGTATAATCTTTCTCACTCCCAGCATGTCTCAGTGATTTGCTGGTGTCCAAGTAGGATGGACATCTTTTCTCAGTTTTTTTTTTTTTGTCTACATTCAAGTTTAATATTTTTCCTTCCTTCAGCTGCTGCTTGAACAAGTTTTGATGCACAGCTATACCAATTGGCATATCATCAACAGTAGCTTTGGAGACCATAAACAGATTCCCTTGGACTGGATAATTGTTGGGCTACATTGGCACTGAGCTCCCCTTTGTGGCACTTTTTGGACCTGAGTGGTAGGATTTCACTGCAACCATGGACCAAATTGCAACCTGATTCTGACCACAGAGATTATAATCATACCTCCATGCGCTTCACTAGAAAATAATTTCTGATTTACCTGTGGCCTCGAAGCCTTCTGCACTAGGGGCTCTGTTTGAGGCTGAGTCTCACAAATTCATAATGGATGATAGTGCTGCACACTGCTCCCAGTACTCCCAGGGCAGGCTTGGGGAGCTATTTCAAATTGTATTGACATGGCACACACCACGTTGAAACTAGAACATCAGCCTGCAGCCTCTGCTAGTGCTGCTACATGTGAGGATCCCATAGAGGCTCTAAAACTACCAAGACGTTTCCAGTGCACCTGCTAGTCCCAGATGTACCTTATAGGGACAGGGAGACTCATGATAAGCTGCCCACACCTCTCAAATGTTTGGTGGCAATGTACCCATTTGAGCAGTCTTTTATTAAGAATTTTGCTGCTCCAACAATAAATCTGGTAGTATCCAGTCTTATTTAAGTACTGGTGATCCCTGTGGAGGATGTGCCTGTTTTTAAGGATCCCATTAACAAATGCGTGGAGATTCTTTTGAAAACGAAGTTCTCTCCGGCTGGCCCTGCATGGCACCCTGCCCTGGCTGTGATGCTAGCCTATCAAACTATAGAGGAATGGACTTGGACCATTTGAAGCGATTATATTTGCTTCCAAATGGACCCCCAATTTGTGAAGCATTGTGATCTCATGTCAGAAGCTCTAAACTTCTGTGTGAATGGGTTACTGGGTGTTTCCTGTCTTATATCCCCTATGAGTCTCCTGTCAGTGAACATGTGGTGACATTTTTGGCTGAAATGTTCTGCTGAGGAGCATGTGTGCAAAAAACAGTTACTACGCATGCCTTTTGAGGTACATGGTATCTTTGGAGCTCTCATGTGCATTCTCATTAAGCATATAACTGGGGGTAAGAGTACTTGTCTGCCCCAACAGAAAAAGCCTAGACCTCAGGCAGGGAAGCTTCTAATTCACCTTACACCAAGGATCAGGTTGTCTCTGGTCTGGTGACTCTGGAGTCCAGTTCTGGAGTCAGGAAAATCTTTCCTTTTTATCTCTTGGAAGATTCTCACAAAGGATGCCAGCCTTGCAGGCTCTGTAGGTGTTCTGGACACCTTGTTGATGCAAGGGACTTGAATGCCAGAGCATTCATGGCTCCTGATCAATATTCTGGAGCTTCAAGTAATTAGGGTGCTCATGTCCCTACATTGCGAGACATCCATCTAGAGGGTCATCTGATCAGGATCCAGACAGATAACGCCACAGCGGAAGTGTACATCAACCATCAGGGAGGAAGCAGAAGTCTTGCCAAGGCAAGAGAAGTAGAAGTAATTCTGGCCTTGTCCAATGTTTACAGTTGGTAGACAGACTTCCTCAGGTAGCAAAGCCTGGATCCAGGGTCCACCACTTGTGTCAGAGGTGAAGGACACCGGATGTGGCCTTCTGGTAACTAGATTTAAGAACAAACTAAACAAGCTTTTCTTCAGCCACAGACATTCTTTGGTCGAAGCAGTGGATGCTCTTGTGGGCCCATTGGATCAGTATAGCCTGATCGACTCCTTCCCTGTCAAGGTGAAGGGCATACTGGTGATCCTTATAGCTGTGGCAGATGTGGCATTCAGAACCTAATCATACTCCTGGCGGATGTCTCATTGGCTCTTTCAGATTGTCAGGATTATCTGTCTCAAGGACTGGTTGAATATCCTGCTTCACGGTCGCTGGTTTTAACAGCATGGCTGTTGAAGCCCAAGTCATGAGGCACAGAGTATCTCTAAATCAGTGATTTCCATGATGTTAAAAGCAAGTAACTTTGTTTCCCGAGAGGCCTACTATTGCATTTGGAAGGCATAATTCACTTGGTGAAAGGAAAAAAGATTTAATCCCAGGAAATACTCTGTGGGATGTATCCTCACCTTTTTTCAGGCAGGCCTGGGTCAACAATTGGCCATTAGTACCATCAAAGTTCAAATATCAGTGGTTTTGATCTTGTTTCAGAGAATGCTAGCCTCAGATTTTTTGATTAAAACTTTTGTGCAGGATGTCTTTCATTTGTGTTTACCCATTACTCATTGAGATCTGAATTTGGTTCTCTGCATTTCAAAAATCCCAATTTGAACATATTAGGAATATTTCCCTTTCCACGCATACTCAGGAGGTGTGTGTCTGAGCTTGCAGGTTTGTCTTGTAAAAGATCATTTTGGTTCCCCCATTAGGACAAGGTAGTGTTGAGGACTAGAGCCTCCTTCCTTCGTAAGGTGCCTTCAGCCTTTACCTCAACCAGGACATTGTCCTCCCGTTTCCCTGTCTGGCTTTGGTGCTTTGTGTGTCTATCTTGCAGCCAGTGTTTCCACTGTTTTAAAAAAACAAATTTGTTGTCATTCCAGAGGGTCCCTGTAAAGGGGAACTAGCTTCTTGCTCCACCATTTCTAGATGGTTCAGACCTTTCATTATTCATGCTTGGTTGGGTTCCACCCTGTCCTGCTAAATCACATTTTACTAGGTCTTGGGCTTTTTGGTATTAGGCAACTGTTTCTTTCTGATTTGTAAGGCTGCTACTTGCTCTTCTGTTCACAATTTTATCTTTGCCGCTGTCCATATCTTCCAGTAGGTGGCAGTATAACTCAATTGTTTTTTAAACTTGTGTCCCTCAATGCACTCCAAGATATGGAATTTACTTTTAAGTACAAAAATCCAATTTAAATGACATAGTGCAAAAAGAATGACCATAACAATCAGTCATCCTCCACAATTTTACTAATATAACTACAGGAAAGTGAGGTTGCTGTGAATTACTGCGCTTTGTACACAGTCATTGCATTCTGCATAATGTGCAGACTTTTTATAGCATTTCTATAAAATCCAATTTTATTCAAGCCTTAGTGCAGTTTCACATGTACTTTAAGTTACCTATGGATGTTAGACATTTGTTACTTGATATCTGAAATGTATAAAAACTGTTGCCAAAAATATGTATGTTTCATGTATCTAATAATTGACACCAGGCCCCTGATGGTGTCTACAGATACCTTTATTTGACATCAAGAAAACATCCTAACACAACTATAATTTCCAACAAAGGGCATGCACCCTCTACCTTTGGTATAATGTTCTTCTTTGGGTTTTCATTACTTTATTGTGAAGTTTCATAAAGAAAATATAATACCTTTTCAAGACAAAGAGAAAGCCATGTTATTTAACAAAAAAATAATTTATTTTATATGCGTTACTTTGTTATCTTATGTAATGGCAAAGTTATGGCAGAAAAAATAGGCCCAAAGCTAAAATGTAAAAATTGCTCTGGTACGTAAGTGGTATACAGGTGCAAGAGTTCAGGTGGTTACATTGTAACAGGGTGTTCTTCTTAGCTCTAAATAGGGTTGACATGGGTGCCCTATCAACATGTAAATTACTTGTGAGACTTGCATATTACATAGTAACTGGATTTGGTACTTTAGACTTTCATACAGGAGCCTTTAGTTGTACTTTAAGTACTTTAAGTGTATTACATAGGAACATAAACTCTTGTTATAAAGCCCAACGTCAGAGCGAACTTTGTTTTCAGTAAAGTGGGGAAGGGATAGATCCTCTATCGGTTCTTACTTGTTGCAATCTGTGCCCCCACTGAGAAGCTTTCCCTTCACTTTTAGTCTAGGTAATTGGTGTCAGATAGAAGTAAAAGTGTAGGAGAATGTTTGCAAAGACACACACAGCATTTAAACCCCTTACCCTGGCTCTAACCCTTACCCTCTTTATCCAAAACCCAGAAAAAAAAGTTTTGACTGGGTTTAGACTTCAATGATTAACCTTTAAGTAGAACTAGAAACTGGAAAAAAACGTGTCACAAATACTTGTTGATTCTACCAGTAAAGTCCACCTTGTGCAGCTTCTTGTAATGGGGTGGGGATTGGAGGAGGGGCCCTGGGTGCTATGTGACGTCTCGGATTCTGAGCACCAAAAGAGTAAAGCAACCTCCTGCCATTTTGGTCCATGGAGTGCCCCCCTTAACAAGCATGTAGCTGTTTAGTCAGCTCCTGGATACATATAGTCCTACCCAGTGCTTTCTGGTTTGGTAGCAATTCATCAGCTGCTGAAATCCTCTTACTGTGACCTGCAGTGTCTGGAAGGAGGAATAGGGGCAAATAAAGGAAGATTTGGTTCAGTCAGAGGAGTCATTTATGAGAATTGTGCATCACATATTAACTGGATTTGGGACCTGTTTAGTCTGTCACACAGGAGCCATTAGATGTACTTTAGTATACTTTAGTTTATACAGTTCCTAAAAGTGTTTGATTTGCTCTCTGTTGCACTATGTAGTTTAATATAATAAGATCTGTAGCATACACCCCAAGCAGTGGGACTAGACACAACTTATAATTATGTCTTATTTTTGTGCAGGACTGTCACCAACATATTTGAATAAAAGGAAAATATGAGCTTTTGAAACACAAACTGGGCACTGGACATCATTCAAATCAGTAAACTTTCTGTAACGCATGGACAATTTAAGCCAGAGTTGGAACATAAACTTGGTTGATAGCAAACACTGACATTCAGCATTGTCCAAGCTGTAGAATATATCAACCGAATGATGGACTCTTCTGAATGCCAAGAAGCCCTTAGCCAAAAATCACCACCTTTTTTGCCCAAATTAGTAACTTGGTCCTCCCAGATCAACAGCTCAAAATCAGCTAGCCTTCCATCTGCAAATTCACAGAATTTACACTGGGATTCCCTTTAATGAGATTACCAAAACACCAATGAACCAGTGCAGGATTGTAATTTCCAATGTGGTTTTCTGGCAGACAATAAACCAAGAAGATGCTAAATTTCCAACTATCTTCTTGTCATGGATCAGTCATTGTTGTTAAACTTCATGGGCAATGGAGATGGACATTATTGATGCGGCCTACTTTAAATTCCCATATATAGTTGAACAAAAAACATCATCTGTCTTGAGGTCAAATACTTTCCCTGATTTTCTTCTTGGAAGAATGAAATATAAAGACTGTGTTTATTTATTTTATGTAAGGTATTAAAAATCTCAAGTAATCCAAAAATAAATATTGTTATTTACTCTCCATTGGCTTTTGTTTGTTTTATTAACCATTTGATTCATATCTCCTATGTTCTACTACTTTGCCCCTGCCTCCATTTCCCCATGGCAAATACTGGATATTCAAGGCTGCCAAAATGACAGATGGGACCTGCTATGTATCACATAGCAGGAGAAGCTGTCAAAATGCAGACATTTCTGTGTAAAATGACACTTGCAGATAGCCTGCAAGTGTCATTGAGTAAAATGTAATAATTGTTACAATGTATTTGCTACTTTATTCATATGTAGATCAAAGGGATGACTTTTGATCTGCATGTGGCATTATTTAAATCAACCTCAGCAGTAAAATATAGTTAAAACAATAAATTCCTATGTAACTTCTTATTAACCCTTAATTGTATAATTAGCCCTTTATTACCACCTTCCTCCCTTCCATTTCCATAGTATTTTTCTGCTGTTTTTATACCTATTTTGTAAAGCTGAACTCTAGAGAAATATAAAATACACAATTCACTGCAGTTCTGTAATCATTAATACTTAATTATGTATTTTTTAAATGCAAGCAGTGTAAGTACCTAAAAGTGACCTGGTATTGACCTGTTGCATTCCCTGGATTCCTCCATTCAATCAAGATTAAGCCAATGGCAATAATTTTCTGTTTCTACTTAACCTGCAGAGTGATTTCTTGATATCTCTCAAAAATGGATAAGACTTACCAGCTTAAAAATTTGGTATCTACTCTTATGTTTGCTTTCTACCAGTTTTACAATGTTATATGTTGTGTATGGTTATAATTATTGTTTTTGTCACAATTATTGTTTTTTTCCCTTTCGTGTTTGTTAATGACTCAACCAGAGCTTCCTGATTGGCCGTGAAGCCAGCTCCGTGCTCCCTTGTCACTTGGTGACGAGAAATTGTGGAGCCGGCATCCCGTCCAATCAGGATTACATGCCACCTGGCTTCCTGATTGGTCAAGAAGCTAGCCAATCAGGAAGCCAAGCTGTGAGTCATTGCCCGCCCCGCAGCTTCCTGTTTGGCCAGAAAGCTGGCTCCATGGCCAATCAGGAAGCGGGGGGCGAGTCATTATACGCTGCCCGGCTTCCTTAATGGGACTTCCGGTATCAGTATTTGGTATCGGCGAGTACCAAGAACAAAATATCGGTACTCAATACCGAAAAACCAGTATTGGTACATCCCTAGAGTTAATGTTATATTATGGAATGCAAAATATTCTTTAGTTCACCAATGCTTTTATAAATAACAACCGGCTATATGTTGCCTGTCACTTAACCCCACATAAGAAAAAAAAACCTTTTACCAGCCATGTATTCAACATGTCTTTCATTCAGTATATACTTAGTAATTGCTAGCAATGTTAGTGAGTGATTTTAAAACATGTCTGCACCCTGGTTTGGGCAAATTTCACTCTGCTCCCCCCCCCAGTGGCAGTAGCATGCAAACACACCTTGCATCTTTCAGTAATGTGGAATGATGTCCAGAGACATTTTCATCTCATAAATTTTCCTGTTTTTCAAAATCCTATATGTCCTTATCATAAATTGACCTGGCACTAACCAATCCCCAGATGTTAACTTCTTTAAAGTGGATTGCATATGCTGTGTGAACTGTTTAAGATAATACTTGCTTTGTGGATGAACCTGATAAAATCACATGATGCTCTTAAAATCACTATTGGCAAATGTTTTCCTCAATGAAGTACACAATGATGACCTACTGGTATGGGTTCCCTGTAAGAGGCATTCCAATCAAGTACATTATTGCCATTAAAACAAGTACTAAGCTCTGGGAGAAAACTTTAACTCAGACTGTGAACTCCAAAAAGTGTGACATACTGTGACTTTGTTGTCTTCTTTTTGTGAAGACCTATTTACATCTAGACTAGCACGCACACAAACACAATCCTAATGTTTTTCTAAAATATAGATTTAACAACTCTCTCAGATTCTCAGGCAGACGTTTTAGATGCCCCTCTTACCCAAACAGAAGTTGCAGAGGCTATTGGCTTTTTTGCCAAAACCATAACCCCAGCTACTAATGGCTTTCCAATTTAGTTTGTTGAAGAATATAGTGAGGTCTTTAGTTCCAAACTACTTAGGTTCTAAATTGCAGCATTTAATTGTAAAAAATGATCTTCCTCTATGACAGAAGCCAGCATTATTGTTATACCTCAACTGGTATAAGACAACCTGGAATCGGAATCACACAGGCTTATTATATAGCTTATAAGGTACACCAAATTCCTTGAAAATGCCCTCTATTGTACACTCAGATCAGATGGGCCTAAAGTAAAACTGAAGTAATTTTTTTTTTAGTTTTGGATAGAGTAAAGGAGGATTATAACCCCTGCCTGCCAGAGGGTGAATCTCCCTAATGGGGACACAGACAGCAATCAAAACCTGTGTTCTGATCTTACTTCACTCTATCCAAATCTAAATAAAAGGTTTACTTTCAGTTGGAACTTCAGCCCAAAAATCGGTCCAAACCCTGTATCACTTACCATTGGGGAAATTACTGCTCAAATTAATACAATTGCTCCTAACATAATTGCTCCTAACTGAAAAAAATATATATACTTGCATAGCTGTAATACAAAAACATTTAATAAGTTGTGGAATAACTGTCTAGTTACTCCAAGAATACCAACCATAGATCTGTGTCTATGATTGAGTTTCTTATTTCTATGCCTACCACATTATAACCAGCTCTTGGTTTCCCCAATATTGTAGTCTCACTACCCTTAAACTAACTTTATCCTTAAATGTTTAATCTTCTGGCTTCAATGTTGTATGTTTCAGCAGCAAATCTTTTTGGAAAGATGTTTTCCATGTATAATTAAAACTTTTGGAAATAAGCATACTACTAATGCACAATAGCTCTATTTTTTTCTTTCAACGTGTCATGTAAAGGCCATACAATTATTATTATACAGGATTTATATAGCGCCAACAGTTTGCGCATCGCTTTGCAACATATGGAGAGACAGTACAATTACAATACAATACCATACAAAAGGATTAGAAGGACCCTGCACATGAAAGCTTACAATCTACAAGGATCACTTGATCAAAATGTGGAACAGATTGAAATAGCCAGACATTGCTTTTGTAATGGAATGAGTGTCAGTTGACATTAATTAAGCACTATCTTCACCACACTATTATTCAAAAAGTAAACCTGCAACTGCAATTTTATTGCAGTTTTAGTTTTTCACACTGTATATGTTATACATATATGCTCTTGTAATTTTGCCATTTTAATATTTAGTACTCTACAAAGCTGCTACCATGGAGTTGAACTCCCACGTATAACAAACACCACTATAATAGAACATTGTATGTGTTTTCCTTTCCAGCAAAACAATAGAATATACTGTATGTGTTCGGTTTAGAAACAGATTGTGTAGGAGGAGAAAGTTTGGAAGTGAAAGACAGAAAGGGAGCAGGAGACAGAAGCCCTGGCATGATGTCCCCATCTTTGCATTGTCCCAGTAAATAGAAGGCAACCTGCTTGGCGATCAGCTTTGCCTCCCACTTCTCCCAGTCATTATTTCAGGCCATTGAACTTGGCATGCAGCCAAGTGTGGAACAGCAGACTGGGGAATAATGAGGCGGACGGGCTCATGTGGTACTTTGAACACACTTTTGTTCTCAATTGTTCCAGGTCCTGCCTGTGTGTAGATGAGTCTTTTAAGCATGCACCCGCCACAATTAGGCAGCGTGCAGCAAAACAGTTTGTGCAGCTGCTGGAGTGTGAAAACTACCTAAACTTGGAGGGTGTCAGCGTGTGTCTGGGGAGTAGGACATGCGACAGCACAGCCACCAAGTTCTACAAGTAGAAGTTTAGAGGACAAATCCAAACAAAGCTCATAAATACTGACCATTCACACTTTTGTGCTTAAAAAGCATATATTTTTAATATATATTTAACTGTTTTTTTCTAGGTCTCTATTTGTATCATTTTATATCATTTTTTGATCAATTTTTCATGCAATTTCTGTTTGCAACTTCCAGGTGTATGGTATTTCCTGTAGCAGCATTGCATTATTGTGAACCTGTACTTTGCCCATAAGCAAGGGAGATCGCTGGTTGTCACCAGGCTCGCCAGAACTAGTGTCCCCATTGGAAGGTTTCCGCTCCAATCCTGTTCTGGTGACAACTCAAAATGTGGGATTTTTTTTAACTTTGACTCTTCATGATACACCAGGACAAATAGAGAGGGTGGATCTCCCTAACGGGGACACAGGCAAAAAAATAAAAACATGACCGTTTTAATTCCTCTTAACTCTATTTTTGGTTACTGGGCTTTTATTTTATATATGCTTGTTCAGGTCTGTGAACAGGTAGTGAAGCCAGGCAATTAGCCCTTTAAGTAGAGAGATGAAACAGCAGCCACCATATTTCTATCTTGACAGTGTGTAGAAAATTCTCCGATTTATATACAGACTTTCCAACACATCTATTTCCTATCTATTTAACACAAGGACTGCTACATTTACAACTTTGATTGAAACATTTGTGGATTTTTTAATGTTTATTCCACTTGTTTGAATGTTTAAAATAATAATTTAAACAATAATAATAATAATTAAAAAAATTAAAATTTGTGTCAGCACATATTTCGATGATTCCTAAAAAGGGGAAAGATCCCTCTTTACCTCAAAATTATACACCAATCTCTCTTCCTAACTCAGAAGTGAAAATGTTTGCAAAGGTTCTGGCCAATAGAATGCGAGGCCTCCTTATACAAGGAAGAGAGTTAAGACATAACACTATCCGAGCTTTGCATTTAATTCACTGGGCGGAAGCCTATTGACTGACGCGGAGAAAGCATTTGATAGGGTAGACTGGGTGTTTTTGGAGGAGACCTTATATGCATTTGGGCTGGGACCTAAAATACAGAGTTGGATATCAGCACTCTATAGTAACTCAGAAGCTCGAGTAAGAGTTAATGGGGGTGATTTACTAACCTAAACACACGCACGCACTAGGTGCGTGTGATTTTTACACAGCAAAATGTATTTATCAACCAAAAAGTCTCTAAAAGCATATTTCCACTAATGCCATATATGGAAAAATCATGCACATGATGCATATATAATGCTGCTTCACAGTTTAGACAAAAATGGTTAGCTCATGCATTTACATTCCTGCATTCATCAATGCAAGCAACACAATGTAGAACTAATTTACACAACATCACCTTGCAATTCATGCAGGGCTTTGCACAACACACCTGCTGGGTGTGTACACACTACAAAGGTGTCTAGATTCCACCAATAGATCATGCTGGGAGGGAACACACTACAGAGCTGTATACTTGTTCGTGGCGTGTTTATAAGGTTAGTAAATCAACCCCAATGGCTCACTCTTCTCCGTTTGAAATACGAAATGGAACGAGACAGGGATGTCCAATGTTTCCTTTATTATTTGTTTTAACTTTAGAACCTTTTCTCGCTAAGATAAGAAACACCCCAGACATACATGGGATTGTAATGGGTAATTTAAAGTATAAACTGTCAGCATATGCAGATGACATTTTATTTTCTTTAACTCAACTTCTGATTTCATTACCTAATTTGCTTCAGGAATTAGGCATATACGGTGCCTATTCCAATTTCCGTATTAATTACTCTAAATCAGAAATCTTGTCATTAAATTTATCTCCAGAAGCTATTTACCTATGTTGAAGCCAATTACAGGAGACTTACACTCTTGGGATAAAACTTTGTTTACTTGGCTAGGACGCATAAACATTCTGGAAATGAATGTCTTACCAAAGATTTTATTCTTGTTGCAGTCAATCCCGATTAAATTGCCACCCTCTTTTTCTCATAAAATACACTGTTTATTTCTGCGCTTTGTATGGAATAACAGAAGGCCCTGGCTATCTTATAATATTCTGGGACGTACTAAATGAACTGGGGGCCTAGGCATACCAGATGCCTCTCTGTATTATAAAACTATTGCGTTACAGAGGATTTTGGATTGGCACCATCATGAGAGAGATAAGTAGTGGGTCCTGTTAGAAAAGAATATGGCTGGCAGAGACATAGCTTATGCACATTGGCTGAAGCCGGTATACAGAGGTTTAGCTAATTTAACGTCCCCTCTTACTAGACATACTTTGAAGGTGTGGGATACAGTTAATAAAAGTCAGAACTTGGTTGCAGATATATCTCCCCTGACGCCAAAAGGGGGCTTTCAATGGTTTAAGCCAAGGGAACATCAATCATTTTTCCTGGACATGATCTGTAGATGTAGACATCCGGATATGTAAATTTATGGCAGAGAATTCCCTTATTGCATTAGAAGCATTGAGAGAAAAATGGGGTATTTTCCTGTTCGATTCATAGAGGTATTTACAACTTAGTAATTTCTTTCAAAAAAATGTTGCGTTAATCAGACCTCTCAAGTCATTGACTTTTTATTAAAGCTTTGTAATTTTATTAAAAAGAAAACCCCCAGAAAAGTGATCTACCGACGTAATCCAGCGTCAGTCACCACATCCAGCGTTGTCCTCGACAACTCGATGTATGCAACGAACTCCCGCCACATAACGAAGCATCTGACAGATGCCGGCTTCGCCCAACTGTTTCCTATTGGCCAGCACCTGCCAGAGTTTTCTAGCAGGTCCCGGCCATTAACTAACAACGGGGTGGAGCAGGCCGTGATGTCACAGCCGGCTCCGCTCAGTTGTTATTGGTTAGTGACAGATCAGCATCCCCAGATCATTTGGGGATGTTGATCTGTCATTATAACCGGGCGGAGCCAGCCGTGAGATCACGGCTAGCTCCGTCCAGCTGTCATTTGCGTGGAGAAAGGTTGGCCCTTCGGCTGACATTTCTCTATGCTTCGGCTGTCACTTTGGCTAAGTTGCAAATAGCCTGTACAGCAGCCCGTACAGCAGTCCTTCAGTTTGACTGATCCTTCGGCTCCATAGTGAAAAACCCTCCTAGTATCAGAGACACTAAGGCAAGGGCAACAAGGGAGACTGGAAATCGTCACAAAAGAGGAGCCAGGGGGTCAATATTGCTGAAAATTGAGAGTACCTACCATAATAAGGCTGTTAATTCCTCCATATGCATTAGCCTATTCAATTCATCCACCCATTCCCATGAGGAGGGGACAGAGACCGACTTCCAATGTCTGGGTATGACTGCTTTAGCCTCTATGAGAAAAAAAAATCGAAGCAGGCCTTTCTTGATGATTTTAAAAGATCCTGGGACTCTGAAGAAGAGCTACTTTACATGAAAGACTTTGGGCACTTCAGGGGAGATTTTGTGAAGGGCATATGGGCATCGGTACCATCTTTTAAGTATTATAAAATTCTGTTTCTGCAACATACTAGCCATAGTGAGTTTGTGAGACAGTGAACAAGCCTTAAGCTTTTCATCATCACAGAAGGAACACCCGAGCTTCTTTTCACATGCAGACAGATAGGGCAGATACCCCAAAATCTTCAGGAAGAGGAGCAATTTATAAAGGGTTGAGACCAGGGATGCACCAATACCATTTTTTCAAGACCAAGTACGATTACCAATACTCTTCCTCAAGTACTCACTGATACCAATTACCAATACCTTTTTTTTACTGTCATGTGATAGTTTCTCTAAAACAATACAGATGATTTTAATGATTTTAGGACAGTGGTTGAGCGCCAGGGCCCAGTCGCAGCTGCAGCAGCTGCGACCCTGGTACCACCAACCAGGCCACCAACTCCAAGCTGTAGAGGGACTACAAATCACAGCAATAAATTAAACAGCAATGCAGAATGCCACCAGCTAGAGAGGACTACAAATCCCAGCAATACATTATACAGCAATGCAGAACAATATGAAGCTACATATTCTGTGTTGCTCGCCAGGGCTGTGTGGCATCTCAGGAGGCTGTGTGGGGTTTCTGGAGGCTGTGCAACAATGGTTTATAGTTAAGCATGTAAAGTCGTTCCAGACAGGAAGGAAGGAGTATAACCAAATATTTCAGCATTTCAGGTTACCAAAGGAACGGGTAAGAGGCCTGCATGTGGACGACCATCCGAAGCACGCAATTAAGCATTCCGAGCCTCTGTTTTATGTATTCACTTTAAAATTGCTAAGCATACCAAACAAATGGAATTCCTGCAACAATTCTGCATTAGAGACATAGAGAAGGAGTTCATCTGCATACAGACCCAGCTTATATTTCTGCCAAATCCTGTATAGCAGAATTGTTCTTTATGGCCACCGAAAGATGTTCCATGGCAAATATGTAGACATGAGGGAAAGAGGGCATCCTTGGCGCGTGCCATTGCAAATCAAAATAGGGTCAGACAAGATGCCATTTATCCGGCACTCTGTGGGGTGGTCATATAAAGCCATGATCTTGGTAAGAAGAGCCAGCTCAGACAGTGGGACACTTTTTCCACATCGACCGAGAGCAGGCACAATGGGGCGTTTTGATCTCGAGCCCAAGCCATAAGTCAAGGATTTAATTATGTTGACCCTCCACTCACTGCATGGGACAAAGCCCACCTAGTCATAGTGAACCGGAACAGGGATATGAATTTTAAGGCATTCAGCTATCATTTTGGCATAGATTTTAATGTTGTGATTGATAAGGGAGATTGGCCTATTCTAGAGCAGTTTGAGGGATCCTTGTTCTCTTTCAGGATTACCAAAATATGGGCTTCCTGAGACTGTTTAGGGAAAGGGTCTGAGGCAGGAACAGAGCTAAACATGGTAGCTAGAATTGGGGACAGATCTATGTTCATGATATTCCATTGTACTTCAGTAATGTACCTAAGTTGTATATGTCTTGTTTTTTTTCCATTCGTAATGGATAAAAATGTTCAATAAAATAATTTATTTTAAAAAAAAATCGGGGACAGATGATCCTATAACTGGGTACAGAAGAAGAAGGTATAACCATCAGGTTCGGAACACTTGCCTCTCAGCAAGGAGCTACGGTAATTGTCTTTATGACTTCCAGGGATGTTAATGGGGTGGAAAGGGAACAGATTGCTGCATAAGACAATCTAGGAAGGCCAGTAGTCTGTATATGAGGGGTGATCAAAAACATTATTGGTGAATTCTGCTGCCGAGTGCCATCCAATGGAAAGGCAGAAATCTTCAATACAGTAAGAGGCACACCGGACCTTATGTGTGACAAGTTTCAGCTTGTGCAGTGTAGTCAGTCGGTTGTGAGCTACGGTTGAAAGAAGTGCAAAAAAGTGCTAAAGAAACACATGAAATGTTAAAATTAACTTATGGTGATGCTGCAGTGAACATGAAAACTGTTTACGAGTGGTTCGAGCAATTTCGTATTGGTTGTGAATTGGTTGAAGGCAAGTAGAGATTGGGATGTCCTTCAACATCAAAAACCCAAGAGAATGTTGAAAGAGTAAGCAAAATTATTGGATTTGAATATTATAATGGCTTAGTAGAGCATTTAGAAAACGATGTGCGTAGAAAACGGCCTGGGCAAACAGTTTAATCATCCATCATGACAATGCTCCCTGTCACACATCGCTTCTCTGGCAATTTCTGTCAAATAAAAACATTACAATGTGTCCTCATCCACCTTATTCCCTGGATATGGCACCATGCGACTTCTGGCTCTTTCCCAGAGTCAAAATGACCTTAAAAGATAAACATTTTTAATCAATTCAGGACATCGAGGCAGCCACAACAGCGCAACTTAAGGCACTCATGAAAATGGACTTCCAGAACTGCTTCAAAAAGTGGCAAGAATGATGGGAAACGTGTGTTCAAAGTGAGGGGGAGTATTTTGAGGG
This sequence comes from Nanorana parkeri, assembly GCF_000935625.1. Taxonomy (NCBI): domain Eukaryota; kingdom Metazoa; phylum Chordata; class Amphibia; order Anura; family Dicroglossidae; genus Nanorana; species Nanorana parkeri. The sequence continues at coordinate 273,171 of NW_017307015.1, forward strand.
GGATTAATAGCAATGCGTCTTTTACTTTAATGATTTTTTTTACATTTAAACATTCACCTTATTTTTTGAGCACACCTCGTATATTTGCACCTAGATTCCCGGGAGAAGGGGAAGTTGCAGGAGGAATATTATATAACCCGGGCTAGTAATGATGAAAAACCGCTGCAATACGGTCAGAGGAAGTGCATACCTGTTTACACCATACCGACTTAGCCAATAATCTGCCACACTTCTTGCCAAACTCGTAAATATTTACAGAGAGCAGCATTTCAATAACGGACATAAGACATATAAAATAAGCATTTGGAATGTTAGCCTTGCGGGACTCAGACAGCAACATAGCAATCTGGTGGGTTTGAGCCCTCCTAGATGGCGCATCATGTTTGATTAGGATGCCTCTCAGAACACACTTTAGTGCTTCCCACTGAAAAGGAGGAAAGGTACTGAGCATGCGTCAATTGAAAGGTTTGAATGGTGTCCTAGAGGTTGGAGAACACCAAAGAGGCTCTCATTCAATCTCCAATCTTGCCGTCTAGAAGTGCCCGGGACCTATAGAGTGAAGAAAAAGGGGAAATGATTGTACCAAAGTTTGGGCCCAATATACACCTTCCGCTCCCAACTGAGCAGACAGTGAGAGGCCAGAGAATAGTCAATACAACTGTTTAAGTGATGGACAGTTGTGTAGTCTCTAGTAGTGGGGTGTAAGGTGATCCAAAGATCAAGTAGTTGTAGGTTTTGTGCAACATTCCTTTTTAGGACAACTTTATTTGAGTGTGTGTCAATGAGAAATACTCTTACTGTGTGTATTTTTTGGTGTTTTAATGCATTGCTATTTTTGTTTTCTTTCACATTTATTTTTTTAGTTTATGTTTACAAAAAAAAGGGTTACTTTGGTTATAGTGTTTAGGGTTGGTGTGTTTTAGTTCTTTTTTTCCGGAAGATATATTTTGTTTCTTTATATTTTTGGCAGGGTCTTTTCATTTTTTGTTGTTTTTGGGATCAGCAGCTGCTTGAACAGCGTGGGTGACATGGGAACAGCTGTCCTTTGCACAGCACTGCATACTATTTAGGTCCAGTTTAGTTCACATAAGTACCACATTGTAAAGTGCACCAGTGCACTATATCTCCCATCCACCTATTGCTATAACTAGTAATACAATTAGGAAATCACTCATTACCATCATGCCTGGGAGGCCTATGGGGAGAGCAGAGTTTTTTCACAGGCAGCTGTTAGGGAGCGAGCGGGTTCCACAGGCCAAAGCGGGCAGGGTACATCTGCTTTTCTTTTCTGACAGTGTGCATGTTATACATCCAGAGCATGCAGAGGAGGTGATGGACTGGATAACCAAGGCTTCATTCTTCTCCTCCTCTTACTCCCAGGTGCAGAGCATGGAGGAGTCAACTGAATTATTTCAGCACAGCTTCAGTCACTTGCTGTAGGAGGCAATTCATTTAATCTGGGATTGAAGAGGAGAGCAGAGTGGCAGAAAGGACCAATTAGCAATGGTAAAATTTCCACAGCTTCAGCTTACTGCCAGCTTGGTTTGATCGATGAGGAGGGTGGAGTGGTTGATGAATTCTCAGACCATACCTGGGTGTCAGAGATAGTAGAGGAGGAAACTGAGGTAGAGGCACAACATCCGCAATGAAGGAGGTCATCCAGGGGCAGCTTGCAGAGGAGTGAAGGGAGCAACCGCCCTATTTCACGGAATGGCACTGCTCATTAAGTGCAGGCCACTGGTATCCCCAGTACCACTCCCCATAGCTCAGCTGTGTGGTCCTTTTTCCAAATATGTGCTGCAGACAGAACCATACTCATTTACATCCTCTGCCAGTAGCATATCAACCATAGAAAATTATTATTATTATTATTACATAGTATTTATATAGCGCCAACAGTTTGTGCAGCGCTTTACAATATAAGGAAGACATTACAGTTACAATACAATTCAAGACAAGATGGTAAGAAGGGCCCTGCCCCTGAGGGCTTACAATCTGAAAGAGGAGGGGGAAATGATACATGAGGAGGTAGCTGTGTTGGGGATGTATTATTTGAGAATGTGAAGGTTCAGTGGTTAATGTGGTAGTGGTAGTTTAGCGGTAGAAAATCTATCAGAGTATCACATGCATGAAGAGCCATGACTGCTCACCACAGATTTCAGTGGCAACAAGTGACCAGGAGGCTATGCAACAGCTGAGGCCTGGAGGACAGGAGCCACAGTGGGGCAGACATTCTGTCATCTATGCAGGGGCAGGCCCAAAGGTGGCCAACCCCATGCCATCTTGTGCCAGGAAAGCTTATGTGTGACAAGGGCACCAACCTACTGTCTGCCTCTCCACAGGGAAAACCTGCCTTGCCTGGCACCTCTTCAACCTGGTGGTGCAGCTACTGAGGTACCCTGGCATATGTGATCTTTTAAGACAGGCCAGAAGAGTATGTAGCCACTTCAAGCAGTCATATCCAGACAGTGTTTGGCCAGCTGGCATTCAGCGGCAACCCAACCAGTCTGCAAATCACCAAATATGTGATACGTCCACATGCTGGAACTGCAACTTGGCATTAGTGGCATAATTACATTGTTTGTAAGATTGAAATAAGACACAGATCCATCTAATTCAACCTACTGTATATATGTACCGTATTTGCCGGCGTATAAGATGACTCGGCATATAAGACGATCCCCCACTTTTTGTGTTAAAATATAGGTTTTGGGCTATACTCGTCGTATAAGACGAGTATAGCCCAAAATAATGTTTAAATGCACCCACTAACCTCCATTGGCAGTAAGCGAAGTTTTTGGGTCTAAAAACCCGTCTATGCCGGCAAATACGGTATGTATGTATCTGGGAGCATGCACATGTCGTTATGAAGAACTCCTGTATATTTTGTAACCTGAGAAACTCGTGTAAATGTTTTTTTTTTATTATCAACAGCAGCTGCACTTTCATCAGTGAGCCATTGTTACATGATTGTTGGTGACCTAAGTGTAAGGTATAACAAGGATGCAGCCTACAGTATTTGATTAAGACAAAAGAGAGCACAGAACAATGTGTTACTCACTTGCATTTTGAGTTAAATGAGACTTAACAAATTAATTACACATACAGATAATACCTTTCAATATAGTGGCAGCGCAGGCCAAATGGGGAAGCACACCAATTTCTGTTATAGAGGTTATCAATGCTAACATATAGAATACTGACACACATACTGAATGTATATTATGAAACTGAAGAAATAAAATATAATCAAAGTATGACTAACTTGTATAAAGCAAAGGAGAGCACAGAACAATGTGTTTCTCTCCTATGAGTGATTTATGCTTCACTGATCACATAGCAGATCGAAAAACGGACGTTCCGGTGCCTACGCTGGGTTAAGGCTGGAAATTGGCGCACTGGCCTCAGAGGCTGGTGTATCCACTGTCAACCAGCCATCCCTCTGCGCAGGTCGGCAACTGTGGTTCGGACAGAACCACCACTCGGTCCATGTCCAGACTGTGGTCCATCATTTATTGACCCTATCATCAAGTATTTATGCGAGCATTGCACGAGGACAGGCTGAGGCGATCTCTTTTATTTTCCTCCTGTCAGTGACTCCTTATTAAGGACACATTTACAGTGTTGTCACTAAATGAAGAGGTAACATCAGTGACACTATCACTGGAGTGTTCTTGCTAGAGCACATACTGTGTGCTGTGATAGACTGGGCACTGGAGGCACAGCAGCAGGAGGAAGAGGAGGACTTCCTGGTGTCCCAGGGCTCACATTATCCTGACTCTGTCCCTGTGAGGTCACACATGACAGGAGGAGAATGGGGAAGAAGAGGTGGTTTACAGTGCTGGCATTGAGGAGGACATAGGGCAGGCTTACAGGGGTATATTTTACCCTCCGAAACACCGTGTATTGAAGGGTGGGTGGGGGGGAGTTAGCTGAGGACAACCAGGAGGACTCGGGTACCTCTGGAAATTTGAGGTGGATGGACTCATTCATGCTGCAGTGCCTGTGCGTGGGCCTCAGAATTTGAGTCATCTAGGAGAGGGACCACTACTGGCTGGCCACTACTGGTTGGCCATCCACATTATAAGGGGAAGATGGCAGGGCACATTCTGCCATCACAAAGGGAGTTTAACAATGAAATACCTAAAGGTAATGCCGTGGAGGACCATCTTAACATATTTTCTACAGACTGGGAATATTCCCTTTCATGGCCTACATGGCTTGGACCCTCCTGTTGGTGAAAGCAAGAGCAGCAGTGGTGGTGGCTGCCTAAGTGAGGCTTTCAAGACCTCCTTTAGTACCCAGGGCCCAGTATGCAATCAAGTTGCTGGGCTGCCCTTGAGCCAGTGTTCTTTCAGAGCATGCATTTATGACAGCAGGGGGTTGTGTGACAGAAAACAAGAGTCCACCTGTCCCCAGACACAGTAGACCGGCTCACCTTTGCAAAAATGAACCAGACCTGGAAGTATTTTAAAGAGAAGTAAAGCTAAACCTTTTTTGCATTTACTAATGTACTCCTGTGACCCAAAGTCAGCATAAAAATGCTAAAAGCTGGGCTGCAGTCAGGACGGATCCTGACAATATTGTTTGGTTCCATCAGGCTGTCTAATTGACAGCTCCTGATAAACTGCCCTGTTGACAGTCACCTGACCAACATCCTTCAATTGAAAAATCAGAGAAGCCAGGCAGAAAATTCTCAACCAAAGAGTGACTGCAGCCAATCAACTGCTTTCACCATTTGGGCATTGTGACACAGGCATGTCCCCCACTATCTGAATACAATAGCCATGGTGGGAGATTTGTCCATCCATGCTGTTTATCGTGGACGTGGGAATCTGTTTTTTATTTTTAGGCTGAATGAAAAAAATCGAAGTGCATGGCCAGCTTTATTACTAGAAATAGATATAGTTAATAATGTTTTTTTCACATTTTTTTGTTGACCTCAAAGTTTGATTCAGAAAACATTATGCATGAGAGTTCCACTGAACGTTCTGGAGATTTTTACAGTTCTGTATACACAAAATACTATCAATATTTCTATTATGCAAACATCTTTAGTGCCTACAACTTTTTTGTGTCACTTTTATTAAACAGCCACTTTAGGAATTCTTCCTTCTCTGCCATCCTCTTATCTTACAAACGGAGATAATTCTACTGTGATAAATTAAACTCTCCATGCATTTTTCCAGTGACCAGAAAAAGACTTGTTTCTTTCAGTGAAAGAATGACACATTAACTAAGCATAACCCTTTGACCCTCTTCACTCAGACACTGGGCTCACCCACATCATATGCCCCAATGCCCCTGAACAGTGACTACTGTTGTAAAGAGGGTTGTAATGAGGGTTAAACAATATTGCCACCTGCTGTTTCTGGAGCAGGCCCATATTGTGGCACACTGGCAAAGGGCAAGAGGTCACCACCAACATCCAGCTGCCTGCCATCCACAAACAAATCACAATTAGTTCACAAGTAAAAGTTAAACGCCTATTTTACTTAACAAGAAGAGGTACTTTCAGGATACCATGGGAAAACTGGAGGTGTCAATGACAGTGAAGATATGTGGGCAAGACCGCTGGGTTTTTCCCAAACCTCTTTTTTTTTCATACTGAAACGTTTAAGAATAAAGGTCACCAGATCACATGACCTGGACAACTTTGATGCTTTGTTAACTAAAAATACGGGAGTCAGAGATGGCAAAGTTTTAAAATAATTTCCTAGGACTCATGGCTGCCTAGGTCAAGTAAACAGATATTGTGCCTGTAATATGCACTGTATGTTGGTGTCTTGTATACAGTCCTCAAACCAGCGGGCTGACATGCTGGGTGAACTGTTTTCCCCTTTCTCTCAGAGGTCGACTGGTAAAGCGCTTTGGCACACTTATGATTGCATTAGTGTGTTTCTGGAACCACAGAAGAACAAGGGTCACCAGCACTCCAAGACTGTTAGTCAACACATGTCACATACTCATAATATCACATAACAGCGACATTTTGGGGCCACATAGGGTCCCCTTTATCAGGCAAAACAGTGTCATCACCTTGTTCTTCTTGCATTGAGTGCTGTGATCTGTTTGCCACCTTGGCACACACCAATGTTCTGGGCTTATCAGTTAGAAGTGCGATGGGCTTTGGACATTTTTCCAGAACCATAAATGCAAGCTTGCTGACCCCTCAAACATTTACCTTTGGTCAGAAAGTAAGAAAATACAAAGTGGGTGCCTGGTTAATTGATTTATAAAGGTACAGGGACTATCCTTTTTGTAAATAGTTCAGGAAGGAAGTAATATATTCCTTATTGAGAACATGACTCAATTACATTGACATTATTACATCATTACATAATGTCAATATGATAGATTAGTATGTCTGTTAAAATCCATATACACTGTACATGGGATGACAGCAGCCCAATCTAGTTATTTTTTTATCAGGATCGGGGGATTCTCCCACATCTATGAGAACCATGCACATGCATCAGCTGACCACTCTTGCATGAAACAATTGATTATATTAGTTTGAAGACTTGCTGCAATCATTATTGTTCCCCCTATGATGATAAATGGTGATAGCTGAGTCTGCCAGATCTGTTCTCCTATTTCACCCATGAGTGACATAGACATTGGGTGTTATATGGTGCTTTAACGGCCCTGGTGATTTATAAATGTTTTGGCAGGTAAAATAGTTCAATTGTTTTTTTGTTAAAATTGTGTATGTATCTCTTTGCCTGGAGTTCAGCTTTAATATAATGACTGATCTGATAACTGTAAACTGACTATCATATTGGTTCCCATAGATTTCTACACATTGTACATTCTCACTTCTTTAATGAATATACCCAATAGTTGAAATAGTCATAATAAAAGTATTAATACTATTCTTAAATGTACAGTGCATTACATATAGGTACAGCACTTATAAAAACTATTCACTAGTTGGAGGTCTTCGTGGTTGTTTTGGTCATTGAACATTGAATCACAGTGGATTTTTATTTATTTTTTATACTGGAAAACAGAAATAAAGGAAAATTCACTTACTGTCATTTTGCATTCCATCATGGATGGGTAGCATGGCAGCATAGGTATGTGTGATATCTGCCCCCTGCACTAACCCAGTGGCCAAGCTTCCAATATACTGTATATCAATCACCTTACATCCTAGGTGTTCTATAACTCTTCCTTGCCAGGTGGGTACTATGCTACCACACAGAATAATTAGAAAAGGAAAGTTATGCTAAGTATTTGGTATGGGAAATAACTAGCAACACAAAGAGAGGTGGGGATAATGCTAGAATTTATATTTAACTTTTGGAGACAGAAATAAACTTTTGACCAAACTCAGCTGTGGTCGATACAGCAGGTTCACTTCCATGATGGTGGTGGGCATCATATTGTTGGATTGCTTCCCTGCAGCAGGACTTTGAAGGCTTGTGAGTTTAAAGGGTAGAGTGAATGCAGCAAAATGCAGGGATTTGATGAAGGAAAACCTGATGCAGTCTGCAAGTAGACAAGTGTAATTCGTTTTGTTCCGAATTTCTGCAAATTGCAACATTCGGATGTATACAAATTTCTGAATGACAGAAAAAAGGAATCTGAAGCAATCCAAATGTTTGATAACGAAATTTGTTTGAAAAACAAATTTAATTCGTAAACGAAACACAACAAGCGGGAGAGCTGTCATTTACTTACCGCTCTCTGGCTTTTCTGACTTGTATCTCAAATGTAAACAAAGTATAACAATATTGTTATAAAATATTAAAAAATAAAGAAGCTGAGAGATCTGTGTTATTCTGTAACAGTTCTGCTTCTTTGAGGACACTTCCATCCCCAATGTAATTTTGGCTATTTTAAATTGCAATAGCCAATAACAGAATGGCTATTGCTCCACCCCCTGCCTTCCGTCAGTCTCAGTGGAGCGGACCTGGGAGAGAAATTTTTCTTTCAGGTCTGCTCCTCTGCTGATTGACAGAAGGCAATGGGCGGAGCAATAGCCATTTATTTACATTTTATGTTATTTAACCCTTTAGTGAATTAATTACTCATTCACATGGGCGGGGTGGCATCTAGGTGCCCCCTTTATGATAGAGGGTACCTAGATGCAGATGAGCCCCCCTGCCCACAAACCCCCACTTGCTCATCCCCCCCTTGCCTGCCCTGCCAGGCTGCTGCCCGGATTAAAGGTCTGGTATGGAATTTTAGGGGGGACTCCATTTTTTGTTTTTTACTTTTTTGCAGTTGGGGCTTCCCTTCACTGGAACTAAGGGGCCAAGCTCAACCCCTGAAAAACAACCCCACAACATAATCCCCCTTCCACCAAACTTTACACTTGGCACAATGCAGTCAGGCAAGTACCGTTCTCCTGGCAACTGCCAAACCCAGACACGGCCATCAGATTGCCAGACAGAAGCACTTCATCTCTCCCTTCTCGGCTGCTGCAGCAGCAGAGCGATCAAGAGGGGAGAGATTAAATGCTTACGGCGGCAGTGGGGGGCATTTGCAAAGGTATCAGAGAGGCTTGGGGGGCAATTGCCACCCTGCCTCCAGGCCCAGTCCACCCCTGGGTCAGACTAATCTAGCACGTTATTGATCTTAGTTCCCCACTCAATATCACCACAAGCGACGGACAAACTGACTGGGGCAACTCAGATTAATAAATCCGAAAGATGTGGACTGGGAGGGGGGCCTCTTTAAGACTGCTCTGACTTTAAGACTGCGGTGACGGGGAGAAGAGAACAAGAAGCTGGACTGCCATCGTCTGTGCCCACTTCGATTGGGCTCCTTGGTGGCCACAGCAGTTTCCTCCGCCCACCTCAGCTGCCATTGGTGGGAGAGGAAGACTGCCGAACTGCAGTTGGCCGGCTTCTGCTGCGCGGGAGAGAGAGCACCTGGAGGCGGCTGGACATGTAGGAAACCTCACTGCTCCCCCCACCATCACCTGAAGAAGAAGAGGTTAAAGCAACTGTAAGTCCCTGTACTTTCTTTGTGACCTCTTCACTGCGTTACATACTGACCGCTGACCTCTGTACTGGCCTCTGTACTGTGCGTCACACCCTGACCTCTGTACTGTGCGTCACACCCTGACTTCTGTACTGTGCGTCACACCCTGACCTCTGCACTGCGGGTCACATTGCTGACCTCTTCACTGCGGGTCACATTGCTGACCTCTGCACTGCACGTCACATTGCTGATCCCTGCACTGCGCGTCACATTGCTGACCGGTGTACTGTGTGTCACACAGCTGGCCTCTGTATTCTGCATTGCACCACTGACTTCTGTACTCTGCGTTGTTACTGATCTTTGTACTCTGCGTCACACCGCTGACCTGGCGGAGTTAAGGGGCAGGGTAGGGGTTAGGTGGGGCAACTAGTGGCGAGTAACTTTTAAGGTCTTGCTAGTAGCTTAGGTCTTGAAATTTTGAGCCCTGCAATATTATATATTTTATATAACATTTTGGGCACTGAGCAGACTGTAGGCAGAGAGGTGACATAGGGAGCCGCACTGCTCTCGGAAATCTCCTGTATATTGTGTAGATTTAGACTTCTCACAGAGAAGTTGGAAGGTCTGGGAACATAGTAATTTTCATATTGACCTTTGGCTTACAACAAGTGAGATGGTCATATGTCACTTATTTTACTACTGCCACTTCCTTTACAGTAATTGTAGTAAAGTCACCACAATAACTGTGACTGTTTACAGGCAGCCTTGGAGGAAAATGCACCAACAAATCAAGGCGCGTAGAGTCCACACCCTGGGGAAGCCTTCCAGCCTGAGACCATCATTTGAGGAGGGAACTGGAAACTGCGAGCTGCTTTTGGTGATATATTGTCCTACCCAAGGCGTTTGCCTTGGGCGGCTCTTTCTAGGGAGGTGGCAAAAATGCCACCCCCAAAACAGTGAGGCGAGCTGGGCTGCACAGAATCCAGCAGCCTCGGCTGCCTAATCGAGCAGACGAGGAGGAAGGGGAGCAGGATGAGGAGCTGCAGGAGGGGGCGGGTCTGGGTCCCCGCAGCTCTAGTCGGGCGGTGGAGAAAGCCGGCCCCTGAAGCACTGGTCAAGCGGCAAAGGAGGCCGGGTCCCCAAAGCACCGGTAAAAGTTCACACTGTGCTGGTAAAGGGACACTGCAGGGTCTCAGGTGGGCCATGCAGGATCTGTGGTGGGCTTTGTGGGGTCTATGGTGGGCCCCACAGGGAATCAGGGGGGCTTTGCAGGATCTGGGTTGGGCTCTGCAGAGTCTATGGTAGGCAGTGCGGGGTCTATGGCGGGCTTTGCAGCCTGAGATCCTGCAGAGCCCACCAGAGATCCTTCACAGCCCACCTGAGACCCCCAGAGCCCACCAAAATCCTGCACAGCCCACCAAAGTGTCACGTTCTGCAAGCGGAGTAGGGTTGAGGATCGCAGCTGCGGAACTCTTGTAGCACGTCCTATGGGATTGGGTCAGATAGACAGTTCCCTAATACACTCAGTGTGATAGGGAACCGTTCCACATCATGTATCCCGGCCTATAAAGAGAAGAGTATGGGTAGCCTAAGAGGTAGCAATCTAGTAGTCTGCTATGTGCAGCAATGGGGCGTGATGGGACTGTAGTTTCTAATGGTACACCCCGCACTAATGAGCACCTGGTAGGGGATGCGGCATAGAGGTTATCCAGGTGGTTAGAGTAGCTCCGATATTCACACAGTAGAAACAGCGATAGGTATATGCAGATTATCACAGGTATCCTATGCAGATATGTATAGCAAACACTTCAGTATGATCAGGTTCTGCAGTCCTAGCACCAGAATATTGATTACTAACAGTTTAAGCAGTATGCAGCAAGTGGTTAACAGCCCCTTGTGATATACACCACAGTATGATCAGGCGATGCAGTTCTAGCACCAGAAGATAGGGGGAGTGCCGCAGTACTTGCGGTTGAGGAGAATGCTATTGCTGATATGGAGTCCTTATAGGTCTGCGATATCAGAGCGATGAGATGGGGGTGAAGCTTGCGTCCCTGCGGGTGGTTAGCTGCTGGCGGAAGCTCTGGCAGAAAGCCTGGTTCAGTGGAGTGCGGGGAGACGTTCCTCATTGACAGAACACCGAGTGAGTGTTTCCGCCGTGGCTAAGAAGGGAAGCCGCGGTCTAGGGGCGGTGCCCCGGCGGCGCGCCGCTGGAGAGGACGGATGCGCCGGGTGAGTCTCTGACAGTACCCCCTTCTCAAGGGAACCCCGCCGGGGTTCCGCCGCGGAGCGGGCTTCCCAGGGTGTCTGGCATGAAAGCGCCTAAGCAGTCTAGGGGCGTGCACATCAGATGACAGCTCCCACGAATCCTCTTGAGGCCCACAGCCCTTCCACCTAATTAAGTACCTGAGCCTGCCCCTGTGGATGCGTGAGTCAAGGATCTGTTCCACCTCGAACTCCTGCTCTCCCTGGACGTTTACGGCCGGGGGTGGAGTTGGTACCCGGTTACTGAAGGAGTTGCTCCTGTGAGGTTTTACTAGTGAGAAATGTCGGATGGATTCGAAGAGAGGAAGTTAACGTGAGATGGACTGCCACTGGGTTCACGATCTTCTCTATTGGGAAGGGCCCTATGAACAAGCGACTCAGTTTTCTGGAAGGGGTGTTGATGGTGAGGTGCTTGGTTGATAACCATACAAGATCTCCTACTCGGTAAGACGGAGGGTCACGTCTACGCAGGTCGTAGAACCGTTTGTGCCGTTCTTGGGCTCGGAGTAAGTTGGTTCTCAGAAATTCGTTATTTTGTTGAATCTGCTGAAGGTACTGGTTGGCTGCTGGGGTCTCAGAAGGTAGGAATGCATCAGGGAAAGGTTTAGGATGGAACCCGTAGTTGGCGTAGAACGGGGAGGTCTGTGTGGAGGAACTGACAGAGTTGTTATAGGCAAATTCAGCAAGGGGGAGTAACCCCATCCAGTCGTCCTTTAAATAGGAACAGTGGCAACGCAGGTACTGCTCTAGTTGCTGGTTCACCCTTTCCGTTTGTCCATTTGTCTGAGGGTGGTGTGAAGTGGACAGGGACTGGTCGATGTGTAGGCTGGCACAAAGAGCATTCCAGAACTTAGAGGTGAACTGTGCCCCGCGATCCGAGATGACTACAGAGGGAACCCCGTGCAACCGGATGACGTTGGTAACGAATGCATCGGCTGTCTCTTGGGCGGTAGGCAACCCCTTCAGGGGTATGAAGTGAGACATTTTAGTGAACAGATCCACCACCACAAAGATGGTGTCATGGTTATTTGACTTGGGCAAATAAACGATGAAGTCCATGGATAGGGTCTGCCATGGATTCGTGGGTATGGGTAGACTGATGAGAAGGCCGTAGGGCTTCGAGGTAGAAGGTTTGCAGGTTGCGCAGGTCTCACAGGTTGCCACATACTCCCTGATGTCCTTATTCATTTGGGGCCACCAGAAGTAGCGCTTGATGAGATCAAGGGACTTGTTCATCCCCGGGTGGCCCATGATCGGGGTGTCATGCATCATTTTGAGGATCTGGACCCTCAAGGCGGAAGGGATGAACAATCTTGAGTCCATGTAGTGCAGGCCCTCATGGTCTTCGTGAAGGCCTGGGGGCAGAGCGTTCCTTGACACTCGTATGGCCTCTTTAATTTGGTTCTTGAGAGTAATTGTAGTGGCAATAACTCGATCAGGGTGGATGACAGTCCCCGTCTGAGTGAGCCCGGAATGGAAGTCATCTCTTCTAGACAGGGCATCGGCCTTGCCGTTTTTCTCTCCCGGTCTATAGGTTATGGAGAAATCAAACCGCTTTTGGAACAAACTCCATCTGACCTGTCTGGAGGATAGGGTTCGATTAGTCTGTAAGTATTGAATATTTTTATTTTCAGTATATATGGTGAAGGGTTGCTGGGTGCCCTCTAGGAGATGTCTCCAATGTTCCAAAGCGGCTCTGATGGCCAGCAGTTCTTTCTCTCCTACCGCATAATTACATTCAGATGGTTTTAGTGAACGGGAGAAGAAGGCTACAGGATGCAAGGGGGAGCCTAGGGTCTCCAGTTGGGAGAGGACGGCACCCAAGGCCACATCTGATGCGTCAACCTCCAATACATATGGTAATTCGGGAACGGGGAGACGCAAAATGGGTGCCGTGGTGAACCGGGTTTTGAGGTCATCAAAAGCAACTTGGGCGTCTTCGGTCCATGAGTATTTCGCATTAACAGAGGTAAGTCGGGACAAGGGTTTAACCACCAATGAAAATTTTTTTATGAACTTACGATAAAAATTTGCGAACCCCAGAAATCTCTGCAGAGCTCTCCTGGATCTGGGAACAGGCCAGTTGGTGATACATTCAACCTTGGAGTTATCCATTTCAATCCCCTGTGGGGAGACAATAAACCCCAAGAAGGGAATAGTATGAGTCTCGAAAGTGCATTTCTCCAGATTGGCATATAGGTTGTGGGCTCTAAGGCGAGCCAGCACTCACCTAACATGCTTCCTGTGCTCCCGGAGGTTGTCGGAGTAAATCAGTAAGTCGTCCAGGTAGACAACTACGCAGAAATCGAGGAGGTCCCTGAAGATGTCATTTACGAAAGCTTGAAAGGTGACGGGGGCGTTGCACAACCCGAATGGCATGACATTGTATTCGAACAGTCCGTATCTAGTACGGAATGCCGTTTTCCACTCAACGCATTCTTATAAGGTTGTACGCCCCTTTCAGATCCAGCTTTGTGTACACCTTTGCGGTTTGCAATCTTTCCATAAGACACGGAATCAACGGTAAGGGGTAGCGGTTCTTAACCGTGATTTTGTTCAATGCTCGGTAATCTATGATGGGACGAAGGGATTGGTCCTTATTCCTCACAAAGAACATGCCCGCCCCGGCGGGGGAAGTGGAAGGACTAATGAAGCCTTTCTTTATGTATTCCTCTAAGTAGGATTTAAGGTGTTTTAGTTCTGGTTCTGAGAGGGGATAGACATGGCCCACGGGAATCTCACTCCCTGGGAGTAGGTTAATAGGGTCTATGAGGAGGCAAGCTATCGGCCCCCTTTTTTCTAAAAACGTCGGCGAACTCCGCATATTGCTCGGGGATAGCCCCAGGCGTGATGGACAACAACGCAGCCTGGGGATAACAAGTCGCCCTGCAATAGGGGGAGGTAAGCCGAAGTGTATTTTCCGTCCACAGGAGAGCAGGTTGATGCAGTCTCAACCAAGACAACCCCAAAATAACGGGAAAAATCGGTGATGGGATCACATCAAAAGCCAGATACTCGGTGTGGTTTTGGAGTGTGGTAACCTGCAGGGGTTGAGTCTCTCTACGGATCAGACCTGTGGACGGTGTGGTACCGTCAATAAAACTTACCACAAGAGGAACGTTTTTTGCTAGGGTAGGAATTTTATTGTGCCTGACAAGGTTATCATCAATAAAGTTGCCACAGGCCCCTGAGTCGATCATCGCCTCAGTGCGGATGCGATTTTGCTCCCACTGTAGGTTAAAGAGATATAAAAGTAATTACTCGAGGGTTTTATAGAGGGAAGCACTTCACATAAGGATGTCTTCTTACCTTCAGTCTTCTTCCGAATCAGAGGGCATGTATCCACTGTATGTTCCTGAGCTGCGCAATACATGCACAACTGGTTCTGGCGCCTCCTGAGCCTCTCGCTCTGGGAGAGTGGGCCTCGCACGGCTCCTATTTCCATTGGCTCGGCCACCGGTGATGAGGGGATGCGGCGTGATGGCTGGGGGCAAGAGGATGTTTTCTCAGCCCTCCTCTCACAGAGACGACGATCAATGGTGATAGATCTGTGGATAAGTGTGTCTGTCCAGGGTGCGGGGTAGGTCAGCCCACGCCAGCTCATCCTTGAGGGTTTCAGAGAGGCCCAACCGGAACTGGTTCCTTAAGCTGATATCATTCCACTCAGTTTCGGCACCCCAACGCTTGAACTGGGCGATGTAGTCCTCAACGGGTTTGTTTCCTTGTTTCAGACCACGTATAGCTGTTTCTGCAGTAATCTGTTTGCTGGTGTCCTCATGTAAAAGGGACATGGCATGCAGGAAATCTGGTAGGGAATCAAGAATGGGATCATCATCCACAAGGAAGGTGTCTGCCCATGCTCTGGGTTCACCCCGGAGATATGAAATAAGAGTCCTCACTTTGAGTCCATCTGTGGAGTAGGTCTTAGGCTACAGCTCAAACATGATTTGGCATGAACTGATAAATTCTCGATACCTCTTCCTGTCGCCAGTGAAGATTTCAGGGAGACAGACCTTGGGTTCAGGTCCATCTCTCCCTGCAGGGTGGGTTGTTAAAATACCCCGCGATGTAAGTGCGTAGCCTTTGGCTCTGTCACGTTCTGCAAGCGGAGTAGGGTTGAGGATCGCAGCTGCGGAACTCTTGTAGTACGGCCTATGGGATTGGGTCAGATAGACAGTTCCCTAATACACTCAGTGTGATAGGGAACCGTTCCACATCATGTATCCCGGCCTATAAAGAGAAGAGTATGGGTAGCCTAAGAGGTAGCAATCTAGTAGTCTGCTATGTGCAGCAATGGGGCGTGATGGGACTGTAGTTTCTAATGGTACACCCCGCACTAATGAGCACCTGGTAGGGGATGCGGCATAGAGGTTATCTAGGTGGTTAGAGTAGCTCCGATATTCACACAGTAGAAACAGCGATAGGTATATGCAGATTATCACAGGTATCCTATGCAGATATGTATAGCAAACACTTCAGTATGATCAGGTTCTGCAGTCCTAGCACCAGAATATTGGACGCACACAGGTAGACCCACACAAGAAAAATTGTCCAAATAGAGGATAATGGGTTCAACACCAGAGACCTCCCGGACCACCCACTCCAAAAAAAAACTGAAGCTTTCAAACAAAGCACAAGAAATAGATCAGCCCCTAGGCAGGCAGCGATCCACAAAGATATCCCCCATCCAGTGGCAACCTAAAAGATGAAAACTCCGGGAGTGAGCCGGCAACAAACCAAAGGCGGCCTCCATGGCGGATTTGGCCAGCAAGGACACCCAGGACATCCAAAACGGCGAACCCAGGAGATGGCCGCATCAAAAGAAATATACGTCACAGCGCAATCCTAACCCAAAGGAGACACAACCAAATCAGGGAGAGGAGGGAAAGAAAAAGGACCACACATATGGCCCAAGGCAACTTCCTTTTGGAGCTTGTCAGAGACAACCGAAGGATAACGGAGAGCCGACCGCAAATTCCGCGCCACTGGCGGAACATGAAGCAAAAAATGAGGAATAGCAAAGCCATCCATAAACCCCTCCTCCAGGAGCCACACAGTCTCCCTGCCAGGGAATCTATTTAGTATAGGATGCATCCTTTCCACCCTCACCGGCATCCTCCCTTTTTCCAGCAGCACCGCCGGCCGTTCTCTTACAGAGCTTAAAACACTGGGACAGAGCGTGGGAACCTCAACATTCCACACACTCGTGCTTAAAATGGCAGGCCCCACTGAACCTGCATGTCCCATCATTGAACTGCCAGCACAACCCCTTTTGTGCTGGCAGTTCTATCGGCCCCTCCTGGAAAAAAACGAACTGCCCACCCGGATGACGTCATCAATGCATACACAAACATATATCCTTATGATCCCAATGAATCGCTGACCGGACAGCTTTAAGCTGGCGAAATTGCTCATCATAACAAAGCCACGCCACCCCACAGTACACTCAATGTACTTCACTAATGGCATCTAGATAACAGAACAAGGCGGAGCAATTCTCAGGTGCCTGTTCCCCAATGACACTCGCTGAAATAGCAAACGCCTGCAACCAATTACTAAAGGTACGTGGAATCAGCGGATACATACGCTTTTCTTCCTTCTCCTTCTTTCTCTCACCCATACAACAGTCGGCCTCTTCGCCCTGCCGAACCAGCAGGAACCTGAATCAGGTCAATCCCATCCTCTTCCTGATGAAAATCCAGATAGGCAGTACCAGGGGCCGCCCCAACGGGGCCCTGATACCCAAAGACACGCCCCCAGCAGCAGGCCGAGCACAAGAGCCGCCCGAGGATTCAGAGGCGCCGACAGAGGAAACAGGGCCACTGGCCGCATTCAGGGACAGGCCAGCGCCCTCAAGTAGCATTCTCCCACGCAGGGCAACCCTTCGAGCGGAACATCGCCAGTGGGAGCGGCCACGCCAACGATCCTCCCATGCTGCCCATTAGACTGAGGATGGGGATTCCTACCGGGCTGCCTGCCAGCTGAAGCAGACTGGCTCTTAGCTGGTGGTCCCTATGGGTCCCTGCCGGGACTTCCATGTCAGCACAAAAGTTTCACTAAACTAAAAGTGAGGAAACATCTGCTCAGGGACACAGTAATAAAAAGTTGACAAAGATTCTAGTCTTCCACAGCATAATCCTATCTGTGTTGTTTTTGGAGATTTACCCTCATTTCATGTCTGGTGGAACATCTGTTAGCACAACAGGAAATTAAGGGAAATCTCTCTAATGGAGTACTGGATAACAGTTAAACCCAGTAGGCACCCAAACTTTTCTCACTCTATACTCTATTCACCATAATTTCCATTTCCTGGTGCCTAAACATGGTGGCATGTGTGTGGTAGAGGCCCCTCCCCTTACTACCCACAGGACTGGTGATATCTGTAAATATGTCTATAAAATGGCATGACAGATAATCTCCTCTGACATTATCATAGGGCCAAACATAGGTCACCCTCAGGCTTCCCAGGTTCTTCTCTTGCCAGGGGATTGCCTCCTGAAACAGACTCTTGCTGTGTGTTGCACCCTGGAGCTGTACATAGGGCACCATGGGCCACTTGTCATTTTGCAAAATGATCCGTTTCCCCTGGATTCTTGTTGTAAAGGTATTCTTGAAGTGACAGCTTTGCGCTGGGAGCACTCTGCAAAAAGAAAGCACTGATGCCGGTGCCACTAGTGGGTGAGGTGCCAAGGCGCCCATAACTTGCACTTGGGCCCAGGAATCTGAAGTTGTGCCACTGAAGGTAGATGCAAATCTTATTTTTCCTTTCTTTGTGGGTCCCAAACTTTTTGTGAGACCTGCATCTGCCTGATCAGAAGTACAGTCCTGCATTAGGCCAGTCATATTGCCTTATATTGACCAAAATTTAGGCACCATAATATTCAGTGATGCTTTGCTAATGCTCCTAATGGGAAGTCTTGAACTCTTAAGAGACTAAATTTTTTTGTCACTGAATTTCCAAAGATCTTTCCTGTTTGTCCTGTAAAGTTTACAACTTGTCCAAATATAAAACAAAAGTATCAAAGAATAGCATGTCTTACTCTTTAAACCTTTTGCCTTGCACTTATCTTTAGAAGTGGATGTGATTCTATGGCTGAATGGGTGTAATGTAGGAAAAGTGAGTAAAATGATTCTAAGTACCATCTGGGGAACAATCTCCATAAACTACTAGCAAGTGCTGAATGTGAGGGTCTTTATTCCCCCATTAGAGCTTCTTGCGACTAGGAGTAGTCAAAGAAGAAAACAAAACAGTGAAAACTTGACAATGAAAAATGATAATTGTCAAGAGATGAACAATGATACCACCTGCTGCATTTGTCTATATACCCCCTGTTCACCCCGGAGATTCCTTACTCATCCTGCAAAGTGGCACCCTATGCCTGACAGCTGTACACCAAACTCTGAGCCTTCATGGACACCACAGAAGGAGTTAGTGACTGGTTTGTTTTTGTTTTCAATTTAACAATGTCCGTACTACTACAAGAAAGAATGTGTGAGGAATAGTCCGCCCTCCACCAAATAAACATGTTGCTCTTTTATTAATCTGCATTGAAGCAAGGCTGAAAACTTGAGCTCCCACTGACAGCTCTCCATGGGTCCCCTTACTTCAAGTTCACTAGGCTGAAATAATGAGTGAATGGAAGGGGGTAGCGCAAGGTCCAAGCAAGGCTGAACTGCTCAGTATTCATGGCTGGTGGACTTCTCCTCCCTCTTCTCTGGCCTAAACCCATCTACCCTTCTCTGTAGTCTGACACAATGACAGTTTAAGTAAAAGGCCCTTTTACTAAATAGTGCTCATGAATACTAGTAATTATTAAGATGGGGGCCAAACAATGAGAGCACTGAAGTGTGCCCAGCTGCGAGGAGTTGACTAGGTCATACATCTCTGGAGTTTCAGGGTCTCCCAGACATATGTTCTTTGTGGAATGTGGGGAGGTGAACCGTATGTTCCACAGATTGAAAGTTTTTAACAGCTATGTAACAATTTGTGTTGTGTGAAGTTTTAACTAAGGCAAGCTAAGTAAAAGTAAAAAATTGTTTTACAAGAGATATTATCTGTTTAATGGCTCTTTAGAACAATGCTATGTAAACACTTAGGTGTTGGCCAGTTCTTAAATATTGTTCTATACCTAGGGGTCTTCCCCTTTCTCTTGAATACTTTTCTGTAGGGCTGTGGAAATTAAAGATTAATTTCTCGATTAATCGTTAAACTTTTTGATCAAATAAAATTATTTTGATCGCTAATGAAAACACTCACCTCTCCGCCGGCTTCCGGGAGTCCCGTCGGCGATCCGGTGACGTCACGGACATATGTGCGTTATAATTAATCTAAATTAATCGATTAAAAAATGTTTTATTAATCGAACATGAAAATTTTAATCATTACCAGCCCTACTTTTCTGATATTTCTGAATCTGTAATAACTTTGAAGTTATTCTGAAATGAGTGTGCAAGTGTAAAACTTGCAGGCAGTGAAAAATACATCAGTACAGTACCATCTTAGTTTACAGTACAATGCTTAGATAATTTTTAAAATTTGTTTTTTATAATACATAGATGATTGGTGTGTTCATTTAAAAGATAAAAGCACTGATTTTGCTTTTATACTTGATTACTCTTTAAGAATGGCAATTGGCCTACAGTCCTATTGTAAAGTTGTGTGGTAATGTGACTGCTGGTGGATTAATTCACAGCTACCGTGTTTCCCCAAAAGTAAGACCTACCCCGATAGTAAGACCTAGCGCTATCTTCAGTGATTTCTGTAATATAAGACCTACCCCGAAAATAAGACCTAGTTCGGTGGTAGGTCTTATATTGCAGAAATCCGCTAGGTCTTACTTTCGGGGTAGCGGCACATAAACTGAATTTTAGCCGGCTGCAGCTCCCGCCCGGCCCACACACCAGCCGGCCGCAGCTAACGCCCCGCCCACACTCCCGCCGGCTGCAGCTCCCGGCCACACGCCCGATGGAACCGGCATAAGGTCACACCGGGACCGGCAACAGCACGCCGCCTTCTGGGACGTCCAGTCCTCCCCCAGCCAGGTAAGACATCCCCCGAAAATAAGACCTAGTGTCTTTTTTCGTGCAAAAAAGAAAATAAGACAGTGTCTTATTTTCCGGGAAACACGGTAGAACAATTTTAAGTAATTTTACAAGTCCTCTAATAACTAAGTTGTTGTCCCTCCCCCTTTTCCTCTTTTCCCTGTATTGTCTGTATCATATGTATCCTCTTTATGTGCTATACTGTATCTAAGTTCAATCTCCTTTACAGCTGTGTTAGCAAATACAAGTCATATAGCCTTAGAACTTTAAAGTGATATTAAAGTCAACATGTTTTTAAGATATGCTGATTAATTAAAATGGATCTAATATTAAATGCATTATCATTCAAATGGATGCTACTCCTTGTTGTTTGAAACTTTGTTTCCTGCAGAATCAGCTAGTGCTCTGAGCTCTGGCTCAGATATACTGTTTAGAGTGGCTTCTGCTGCTTGCAGGGTCCTTGTGTGCTAGTAACCTGTGTGTGTCTCCACAAAAACACAGGCACTGCAAGTCAAGTTACTACCCTCCTCTCTGCACCCCACTCCTCCCTTCTCCGAGCTAATAGATGAACAGTTGCTGAAGACTGTGCTGTCCCTTGTGATCTTGTACTGGACAGGACATTCAGGGAAGCTGAGCTGAAAGAGTAAGAGACAGCTATTTGGAAACATGAGGGGTGATTTACTAACCTAAACACACGCACGCACCAGGTGCGTGTGATTTTCACACAGCAAAACGTATTTATCAACCAAAAAGTCTCTAAAAGCATATTTCCACTAATGCCATATATGGAAAAATCATGCACATGATGCATATATAATGCTGCTTCACAGTTTAGACAAAAATGGTTAGCTCATGCATTTACATTCCTGCATTCATCAACGCAAGCAACACAACATAGAGCTAATTTACACAACATCACCTTGCAATTCATGCTTGGCTTTGCACAACACACCTGCTGGGTGTGTACACACTACAAAGGTGTTTAGATTCCACCCATAGATCATGCTGGGAGGGAACACACTACAGAGGTGTATACATGTTCGTGGTGTGTTTATAAGGTTAGTAAATCAACCCCCTGGTGTCTGTAAGTGCATGGGCAAAAATGTAAAGAAATATGTTGCTGGGCAATATATATTTGTTTGAGCTTGATTAATTTTTGAAAAAAGGTTTGATAGTTTAATACTATTTTAAGTATGAAGCCAGGTAAGGGCTCATTCTCACCAGATTGCAATTTTAATTAGTTTTCATAACAGGAAAATGCAGTTATTAAAAAACAATATTAATTGGTTTGCTTGTTCAAAAACTACATTGTACTGGTCAGGGCTGGTTTCATAGCTAGACCCCATAGGCCCTGGACTAAGGGTGCTAGACTTCCAGCTGCATACTTCTGAGTCCTAAGTGGTCATTCTCAGTTACACTAGAGTAAACAAGGATCTCTGTTTGAATGCATCATTGGCCCTTGTACCCCTTTGTTTACAGTTATAACAATGTAAATAGCTTTTTGCCAGCGACTTTCCAGCTGGCAAGATTATTCTTAGATAAAAGGCAACCTGCCTCTAGAGTACCTTCTGCTTGAAATGGCCAGGTGCCAGGTGTCAATATATGTTTGTTATAGTTTTAGTCCTCATAACTTAGTTTTAATTTAGTTTTATTCTAGTTTTAGTTAATGAAAAAGTGTTGTTGATGAAAACTATGATGAAAATTAATAGTTGACGAAATTAACACTGGCTTGGAGCCAGTGTTCATTTCATTAACGAATAATTTTCGTTATAGTTTTGTCAACAACACTTAGTCAGTGACTAAAACTAGAGTAAAACTAAAAAAAAGTTATGATGACTAAAACTATAACAAGAATATATT
Source organism: Nanorana parkeri (assembly GCF_000935625.1). NCBI lineage: Eukaryota > Metazoa > Chordata > Amphibia > Anura > Dicroglossidae > Nanorana > Nanorana parkeri. The sequence continues at coordinate 295,272 of NW_017307015.1, forward strand.
GACATTTTATCGACTAACTTTTTGGAGAGAGATCCAATCATAACTAATCTCTTTGGACTTCCAGTTCCGGTTCCATCCTGAATGGAAGGCTAATAGTTAATATGTGCAATGGCATTACAGCCAATATAGTTTCTCATTTTATTATTTTAGAGTTTCACTTCTGCTTGAAAGAATGAAGAATGTCATATGCAAATTGTTATAATCAATGCATATCTAATTACTGGTCCTTTGTTGAAAATACTCAATAAATACTCAATATTATTGTTTCTATATTAGACTTGGTTTAATTATAAGATAAATAAAGACATGTTATATATCACAACAGTTAAATCTGTGTCTGTATTGCATGTTCAAACCTTAATACCATAAGTAATAACAGGTTAACAGATGTTTACTCCAAGATTATACAATGAGATTGGAAATTCTATAGAAATTCTTAAACTACTATTTAACTAAACCCACCAGATTTTAGTAGACTAAATCTATGGTAGATTTAGTAGACTAAAATCTTATGATATTTAATCGACGAAAACAATGGTTTGTCTGATTTCCAAATGTACAGCAAAATTTACACACCTGAACCCATAGTGCATTGCATAGCTTTTGCCCCTAGTCAGATGAATCCTAAGAGGCATTCTAAAGGAATGGACAAGCCAGGAGGAATGGACAAGCTATAAAAGGGTGGACTCCTAGAATCCATATTGTCAGTGTGTGTTAGAGCTGCCTAGGAAAGCTAACAAATCTGTGTAAGTAGAGCACAGCTAGAGATTTTGTGATTATATATATATCTATACATATATATATATTTGTGTTTTGTTTTTAGATTTGTGTTGTGCAGCATACATTTTTTGCTATATAGCTTCCAAACGTCCTCAATGCTCTATTTTCTACAGCCGACCATAGAGAAAATAATACATTTTCTCTATGCAGCAAATAGAGATAAATAAATCATCCCAGGTTCGAAGCACTGATGGTGTGGTAAAGCCTGTTTCAAATTTGATTAGCCCACACTTAGAGGTGAATCCCTTTTAATTTTATGGGAGGCAAATTCTGTTAGTAAATTCTGTCTTTTTTAGGGCTAATATTGGCAAACTACTGCACAAAATTAGAAAAAGGCATGGGAAGCTGGCCACTGCCATGGTGGCCACGTACCAATGCAAAAAAACTATTTTGAAAGAACAGGTGCATACAAAAGATGCACAAATCCTTTAAATAACATGCTTGGGGAAGCCTTAAAGCTGTACATGGTGTTACATAACACAATACAATTTTCATGTACAGTCTTAGCAATAGTGTACATTGAATATATTTGTTTGTGGAATGTATTATTTTTCATTTTACAATTAGTTTGGCCAACATACAGCAGTCCCCCAATCTAATTAATTTCATTTTATTTTTAAAAAGCCTTTATCGGATAGTTTTAGCAGCTACACATGCTTTTTCACCAAGCAGTAATAAGCCTTTGACTGGCAGAAATTGGCCAGTAGTTCATGGAGGCTGTCCCTGTTTTCAATGAAACAAAGATTAAGAGACCACAGATGATAGAGCCATGAACATTTGGCCACCAGCAAGACATTTTTATTGAGGGAAAATTAGCAGAAATAGATTAGAGGCACAGGGTACAGGCAGGTGTTTTAATACAAGCATTAAGAGACAACAGATGACACAGCAGTGCAAAAGTGTCCAGCAGCAGCACAATTTTATTGAGCATGGCTAGACCTAACTTTACTATAAACAAGGAGCAAAGGCAAGGGTTTTGCTACAAGAATTAAGGTACTGCAGAGAAAAAAAACAGTATACCATCAGCCAGTAACAGGATAGAGTTCATCAAGGATACGGGCCACAACAATGTATGCCTATCATTTTTTTAACTAGACTTGACTTGGAATCTTGAACCTGCAAGATTCTCAATGAAACCCTGGTAGCAGAGAACCCAAACCTCATCCCTACTAGTGTGCACCAAAAGCACCACAAATTCACCCCATTCACAATCACTACAATTTATATCAAGCTAGGCATTCCAATTACTTCCTCAACAAATATTCAATGACAGGCAGGCCTAAAAAGAGAGACAGAGATGCTGTGCATAGTAGTAGGGGGTGAGCAACTCCTGCAGGATTTAGAGGTGGGTAGGCCGCACAAACTAGTGGTAGGACACGTCTGTCTTTCCTTTCCCAAAGTAGCTGACCAAAATAGCCAAACCACAACCAGCAGAAAGCTAAGTCACTGACAAAACCTTCCACACCTATATCTTCCAAGACACAGAGCAGCCTGCCAGCATTACTAATAAGCCTATTCCCCCCTTCCTCTTCTCCTTCTCCTCCACTAATCCCACTATAGTCCCACAAATTGAGGAATCTGCAGAATTATCTGACTATAATGAAGCAGACTTGCAGCAAGAGGAAGATATAAGTGATGTGTACGGTATACTCTATTCTGATATATTGGCAGAGGGCGACTCAACAGACAGCAAATTTGTAGCAGTCTGCCTGGAGTCTTTTTTGAGGAAGAGGTGATGGGGAATGAGGTGGCAGACCACACGTGGATGGCACAGATGGGAGAAGGAGAAGAGAGAAACTCAGAGGGAGAGGCTGAATAACAGCAAGAGAGAAGGTTGTCAAGAGGCAGGGCAGGAGCACCTTGCAGAGAACAGCAGGCAGCTGTTGTCTAAATTATTCTGCCCCAAAGGCAAAAGCCACTGTTCCCCCCAAAAATAGTATATTCACCTCTTCAGCATATTCTTTTTTACTGTGTCTCAAGTTTTATAAAACATCCCCATGATCCGATCCACCGACAAGCGCAGTGTTCCTCCTCTCACGCTGTCAGAATATGCATACAGAGCGTGTCGGTTACTATTTAAAACCGGCGTGCTGTGTGCAGCTTCTGAGAAGATACGCAATTAGCATAGCGGAAGCGATGCAAAATGCGCAGCCGCCTTCCCCGCTATGCTAATAGCGTATCTTCTCAGAAGCTGC
>NW_017307015.1:298281-303730 GCF_000935625.1 Nanorana parkeri
TTTTTTTGGGGGGGGGCCAAAAAAAATCTTACACCAGGGCCCTTTGTTCCTTAGCTCCGCCACTGATCCTGCTGCATTTCCTTACAGGGCAGAGATCCCTGAGCTGATCAGCATGCCTCCACTCTTGACATACCCTCAATTATCAGCAAGAGCAGTAAACTCAGCATAGCTTTGCATGGCGTTTTAGAGCCACAGCAGCCAAATATGGCTACCAGCACCAATCATACGCAGCATCTGAGCCTTATGATTGTGCACTATATGTGTTCCAGGGCTGATAATGAAGCACAAAAAGGGAGGAAGACCTCATGTACTATTGGGTATTCAGGATGGACCACTGGCCAAAACTAGCTCAATATACTAGAAGTACTGAGCTGCCTGCTGCAAGTGGAATGTCCGAGACTGCCTACACCCCCTAAATTTAAGTGGAATAACCACCTCTAGATACCTCCCCTCCTCCGCTTGCAAGAAATTGAAATGCCTTGTGCCTCTAAATTTGGGGCCTACTAAGGCTAACAACAAAATTAAATGAAATTAATCAGATTGTGGTGGTGGTGGTGCTGCTGTATTTAAGCCAATTTTGTCTTACAAGAAGCCAAAGAACGCTGTCGCTGAGGTTGTCCATGAAAATCATGCTGTTCTATTCTGTGCTGTTCTGTAACACCACATAAAGCTTTAACGCATCCCCACACGTGTTACACTAATTGCTGCATGAAAAAGGTCCTCTCTCCCGGGCTGTACATATACTGTAGATATATACATAAATAGATATATACTTTTTTGTTATTTTGGCATTCGTACATGTCCCTATAATAGTCTCAATTAAAGGATTAAAGGCACAAAAAGAGCTCTACCTCTCTGCCAATTTGGTGCTGTGGAGTGTCAGCTCTACCGCTCGGCTCTTGTATGCCTCCAATTCTGATCAGTGAAACAAATGCCATGGAGTCCAGCAAAGGTTCCTTTATTGTTAAAATGCACTAATAGCTAACAGTGACATCACCAGGACCGCTTATGTTTTTTTTTGGCTAAAAAGCTTTAATCATGCCTAGTTACTGTTAGACAATGTGCTTGTTAATGCCAATAATGTGGGCACAGCTGATCACTGGTTACTTTTGCCACTGCCAATTTTGCAGGCTTTTACCTATAAAGAGTAATATAGCAAACTTTAGAGTAATATAGCAGTCTCACCTTGAATCCAACTAAGGCTTTCACTAGCTCTTCAGCCCTGATGAAGGGGGAGCTATTTTATTGTGAACCATTAAAGCTATTTGGACTCTTGCTATTTTGGTCTAGCCCTCTTTCTGTTGGTTAATGATTTCTATAGTAGCATCTGGAAAGGTATCACAAGTTAAACACAATATACAAACCGCTAATCCTAAAGATCAAGTTGTTTAATCCAAGGGAATTTAAAGAGTCAGTCCAAGTAATATTGATATATCAAGTCTGGGTAGATGGAAGCGGACCAAATCACCCTCTCATATCTCAGTGCTCAAGCAGTAAGATCTCTACACATTGGTTTCCAGGTTTGCTCGCCTGTTAGAGCCATTATAAAAGGGTCTAAATTTCTCTGCTGGAGTTTTCAGTTTCTGTTACATTACAGACTCTGCGGCAGGGGTGACTGAACCAGGCAATTGCTAATTAATAATGAAAGAGTATCTGTAGAGGGCACATATAAACTTCACTATCTATATATTTAGATCTACTGTTTGTTCTGTCTTGGGTTTTTTTTTTCCACTAAAGCTAATCTGTGCTTATGTATTTTTTTTATCAGTCACTCAGACTAAACTGCCCAAGTGTGTGACAGGTTAACTTTTTTGGAGGTTACTAATATAATGAATTTAAAGCAGTCCCTTTATATTATTGATGTTAATGAACTAATTTAGAGTGAATCTGTCACAAGCTTTAGCAATTCAAAAATAGTAAATGCGCTGGTGAGAAGTATATGCTAGGCCTATAATCAGGGCCATCTTTACCGCAGGGCAAAAGGGGCAACTGCCTGGACCCATAATTTACAGGGGCCCACAACAGCTATCCCTTTTTCTCAGAGCGGCAGACAGGAGAGCAGCTGCACCGCTGGTGGCAGAGGTGGACTGGCCTGGGAGGGCCCAGTGAGATCCGGTCCTGCCCCCCCCCTCATTGGATGAGGCACTTTAAATCTTGTAATAGTTTTGGTTCCCGTAAGTTCCTGCACTTCCTGGGACCTTGCGGCAGCCTTCTCGGGGATCACAGTAGGGCCTGTTTACAGCACCAACCCACACATCAGCCCTGTTGGGATCCTCTGCATCTGCCCCTACTGCAATCCCCTGCAAAAAAAATGGTATTGGTGCATCCCTAATATATATATATATATATAAATACAAAAATGGTCCATATAGTGAGCTTGCGGCCAAATTATTCACTCAAAGGTCACTGCAAAGGACAAGGGGCCACTCTTTGCATCTGGAGGAAAAGAGGTTTAACCTTTGCATATGGAAAGGATTCTTCCCAGTTAGAGCTGTGAAAATGTGGAATAGACTCCCACAGGAGCTAGTTCTAGCTAGCTCAGTTAATTGTTTAAAAAGAATATCTGGATGTATTCCTAAATGCACAGAATATTACTGGATATTGAGTTCTTATAGGTATATTAAGCATCAAAGATTGTTGATCCAGGGAATATCCGATTGCCTTATGGGATCAAGAAGGAATTTTTTCCCCTGTTGGAGCAAATTGAACCATGCTTTATAGGGTTTTTTTTGCCTTCCTCTGGATCAACAGTGGGTAACTGTGGGCATAGCGTTCTGTTTAGGCTTTTCTTCTTTTTTTTTCATATCTCTATAGGTTGAACTTGATTGACATGTGTCTTTTTTCAACCTGACTAACTATGTAACTATGTAAGCATTGGGACACCACTCCAAATCATTGGATAGAGGTGTTCCAATCACCTCCATGGCCACAGGTGTATAAAATCAATCACCTAGGCATGTAGACTGCTTCTACACACATTTGTGAAAGAATGGGTCGCTCTCAGGAGCTCAGTGAATTCAACCTGGGCACCGTAATAGTTTGCCACCTGAGCAATAAGTCCGTCCGTGAAATTTTCTTGCTACTAAATATTCCACGGTCAACTGTTAGTGGTATTATAACACAGTGGAAGCAACTGGGAACAACAACTCAGCCACGAAGTGGTAGGCCACGTAAAATGATAGAGCAGGATCAGCGCATGCTGAAGCGCACAGTGTGCAGAAGTGGCCAACTGCCTGCAGAGTCAATAGCTACAGACCTCCAAACTTCGTGTGGCCTTCAGATTGGCACAACTACAGTGTGTAGAGAGCTTCATGGAATGTGTTTGCATGGCTGAGCAGCTACATCCAAGCCTTATATCACCAAGTGCAATGCAAAGCTACGAATGCAGTGGTGTAAAGCACACCGCCACTGGACTCTAGAGAAGTGGAGACGTGTTCTCTGGAGTGACGAATCACGCTTCTCTGTCTGGCAATCTGATGGACGTGTCTGGGTTTGGTGGTTGCCAGGAGAACGGTACTTGCCTGACTACATTGTGCCAAGTGTAAAGTTTGGTGGAGGGGGGATTATGGTGTGAGGTTCTTTTTCAGGGGTTGGGCTTGGCCCCTTAGTTCCAGTGAAGGGAACTCTTCAGGCATCAGCATACCAAGACATTTTGGACAATTTTTATGCTCCCAACTTTGTGGGAACAGTTTGGGGATCTTCCAACATGACTACGCACCAGTGCGCAAAGCAAGGTCCATAAAAGCATGGATGAGTGAGTTTGCGGTGCAGGAACTTGACCGGCCTGCACAGAGTCCTGACCTCAACCCGATAGAACACCTTTAGGATGAATTAGAGCGGAGACTGCGAGCCAGGCCTTCTTGTCCAACATCAGTACCTGACCTCACAAATGCACTTCTGGAAGAATGGTCAAACATTCCCATAGACACACTCCTAAACCTTGTGGACGCCTTTCCAGAAGAGTTGAAGCTGTTGTAGCTGCAAAGGGTGGGCCAAGTGAATATTGAACCCTACGGACTAAGACTGGGATGCCATCAAAGTTCATGTGCATGTAAAGGCCCACGTACCAATATTTTTGGCAATATAGTGTGTATATGTGTATATATATATAACAAATCAGACATTAAAACGGGGATGTACAAATCCCAGGAGCCCTGTAAGCTCCTTAGAAATGACAGCTGACTCCTAACGTTCTGCCAATCTGCCAAATCTGCCCATGCTAAGATCTGCCACATCTGCCTCTGCTAAGATCTGCCACAACTGCCGTGCTAGAAATCCTTCACATCTGCCCCTGCTGCAATCTGCCATATCTGCCCTGCAGCGATCCTTTACATCTGCCCCTGCTGCAATCTGCCACATCTGCACCTGTTGCGATCTGCCACATCTGCCCCTGCTGCAATCTACCCCTACTGCAATACTCCACATCTGCTCCTGCTGAGACCTGCCACATCTGCCTCTGTTCTGATCCGCCACATCTGCCTATGCTGTGATCCTCCACATCTGCCCTTTCTGCGTTCCTTCACATCTGCCCTTTCTGCGTTCCTTCACATCTGCCCTTTCTGCGTTCCTTCACATCTGCCCCTTCTGCGTTCCTCCACATCTGCCCCTGCTGCAATCTGCCACATCTGCACCTGCTGCAATCTGCCACATCTGCCCCTGCTGCAATCTGCCACATCTGCCCCTGCTGCAATCCACAACATCTTCCCCTACTGCGATCTGCCTCATCTGCTCCTGCTGAGATCCTCTACATCTGCCCTTGCTGCGACCTGCCACATCTGTCCAGCTGCGATCCGCCACAAATGCCCCTGCTATTTTCCTCCACATCTTTCTCTGCTGAGATCCACCACGTATGCCCTGCTACGATCTGCCACATCTGGCCCTGCTGTGATCCTCCACATCAGCCCTGCTGTGATCCTCCACATCTGCCCTTTCTGCGTTCCTCCACATCTGCCCCTGCTGCAATCTGCCACATCTGCCCCTGCTGCGATTCTCCACATCTGCCCCTGCTGCAATCTGGCACATCTTCCCCTACTGCGATCTGGCACATCTTCCCCTACTGCGATCTGCCACATCTCCTCCTGCTGAGATCCTCTACATCTGCCCCTGCTGCGACCTGCCACATCTGTCACATAGTTACATAGTTACATAGTATTTGAGGTTGAATAAAGACATTAGTCCATCAAGTCCAACCTATTAGGATCTCATTCTAGGAGTACCTGTACCCCTGTATATTACGGTCCCTTAAGAAATCGTCCAAAAGTTTCTTGAACAATTCCACATTATTTGCTGAAATCACCGCCTGTGGCAGTGAGTTCCAGACCCTAACTGATCTTACTGTGAAGAACCCCCTTCGCCCCTTGTGCTGGAATTTTTTTTCCATCAATTTTAGGTGATGGCCTCTAGTTTTTGTAACGGAGTTAATTTTAAACAGTTTATCGCTAATGTTGCT
>NW_017307015.1:304591-313036 GCF_000935625.1 Nanorana parkeri
AGAGCGGAGACTGCGAGCCAGGCCTTCTTGTCCAACATCAGTACCTGACCTCACAAATGCACTTCTGGAAGAATGGTCAAACATTCCCATAGACACACTCCTAAACCTTGTGGACGCCTTTCCAGAAGAGTTGAAGCTGTTGTAGCTGCAAAGGGTGGGCCAAGTGAATATTGAACCCTACGGACTAAGACTGGGATGCCATCAAAGTTCATGTGCATGTAAAGGCCCACGTACCAATATTTTTGGCAATATAGTGTGTATATGTGTATATATATATAACAAATCAGACATTAAAACGGGGATGTACAAATCCCAGGAGCCCTGTAAGCTCCTTAGAAATGACAGCTGACTCCTAACGTTCTGCCAATCTGCCAAATCTGCCCATGCTAAGATCTGCCACATCTGCCTCTGCTAAGATCTGCCACAACTGCCGTGCTAGAAATCCTTCACATCTGCCCCTGCTGCAATCTGCCATATCTGCCCTGCAGCGATCCTTTACGTCTGCCCCTGCTGCAATCTGCCACATCTGCACCTGTTGCGATCTGCCACATCTGCCCCTGCTGCAATCTACCCCTACTGCAATACTCCACATCTGCTCCTGCTGAGACCTGCCACATCTGCCTCTGTTCTGATCCGCCACATCTGCCTATGCTGTGATCCTCCACATCTGCCCTTTCTGCGTTCCTTCACATCTGCCCTTTCTGCGTTCCTCCACATCTGCCCCTGCTGCAATCTGCCACATCTGCACCTGCTGCAATCTGCCACATCTGCCCCTGCTGCAATCTGCCACATCTGCCCCTGCTGCAATCCACAACATCTTCCCCTACTGCGATCTGCCTCATCTGCTCCTGCTGAGATCCTCTACATCTGCCCTTGCTGCGACCTGCCACATCTGTCCAGCTGCGATCCGCCACAAATGCCCCTGCTATTTTCCTCCACATCTTTCTCTGCTGAGATCCACCACGTATGCCCTGCTACGATCTGCCACATCTGGCCCTGCTGTGATCCTCCACATCAGCCCTGCTGTGATCCTCCACATCTGCCCTTTCTGCGTTCCTCCACATCTGCCCCTGCTGCAATCTGCCACATCTGCCCCTGCTGCGATTCTCCACATCTGCCCCTGCTGCAATCTGGCACATCTTCCCCTACTGCGATCTGCCACATCTCCTCCTGCTGAGATCCTCTACATCTGCCCCTGCTGCGACCTGCCACATCTGTCACATAGTTACATAGTTACATAGTATTTGAGGTTGAATAAAGACATTAGTCCATCAAGTCCAACCTATAGCTGCGATCCGCCACAAATGCCCCTGCTATTTCCCTCCACATCTTTCTCTGCTGAGATCCACCACATATGCCCTGCTACGATCTTCCACATCTGCCCTGCTGCGATCTGCCACATCTGCAATCCTCCTCATCTGCCCCTGCTGCGATTCACGGCACCTGCCCTGCTGAGACCCTCCACACCTGCCCCTGCTGAGACACTCTGCATTTGCCCCTGCTGAGACCCTCCGCCAGAGACATCAGGCTGGCACCCTGGTGCAGAGCAGCCGCACAGAGTATGTAGCCAATTCATACACTATTGTGCATTGCTGTATAATGTATTGCTAGGATTTGTAGTCCTCTATAGCTGGTGGTAATATTCTGCATTGCTGTATTATGTATTACTGGGATTTGTAGTCCTCTATAGCTGGTGGTATTCTGCATTGCTGTATAATGTTTTTCTGGGATTTGTAGTCCTCTATAGCTGGTAGTATAATTCTACATTGCTGTATAATGTTTTGCCGGGATTTGTAGTCCACTATAGCTGGTGGTATTATTCTGCATTGCTGTATAAGGTATTGCTGGGATTTGTAGTCCCTTTACATCTTGGAGTCAGTGGCAAAACTACCAGGGCTGCAGCAGTGGCAGATGGGACCGGTCCGTGGCACTCTACCACTGTCCTAAAATCATTAGTCTTTATTGTTTTAGAAAAATTGTCACATGACATAAAAAAGTATCAGTAAATGGCATCAGCAAGTACTTGAGGAAAAGTATCGGTACTGGTACTCGGTCTGGAATAAATGGTATTGGGTCATGCCGTGTGTGTGTGTGTGTGTGTGTGTATACACACTCATAGGTATATTGTTTTATTTTTTAGTTTCATTTTGGAGGAAGGTGATATAGGTGGATACAGGGGTTTGGGTCGGGAAGTTAGGGGGCAGGCGATGGAGGCGGGACGGTTGTGGGGGCCCATCAGAAAAATCTTTCCCAGGGCCAAATTAACAAATTACAGAGATGGGGCCATCCATCTAATCTTTTCAGCATCCAATAATATATTTTGTTGCCCATGTTTGTGTGCTTTGAGACAAATACATGGCCCCCTGCTGCAAATACCCACCTTCTTTTTACTCCTCTGTTGCTCCACATACCTGCAGGGCAAAATTACATATCTGGTACTTCTGGGTACAGAAGAGCATGTGACTTGACCCTTGATACAGCACTGGGTGCATGAACATCCAATCACCAGATCCCAGCATTATCACATGGGAGGATCCTTGTCCATGGCTAAACTGCAACCAGATTAATCTGGAGTTTACGCAGGGCTTCTTCTCTTTAATCCAGTTGTGATAAGAGTGGCAGAGCAACAACGGAAGAAAAGACTTAGCAGCAAAAGGGGGAATGGAGGGGCTGGGATTTATGTAAAATGGTTTTGCCTTGCACTGGCACAGCACAAGTTAACATTAATTCCTGAACTCCTAAGAGGCTAGCTGACCCTACAATATGACCTATTTATTCCCCACTCAGTAGGTGGAAAAAAGGCATAGGTTATCCCTTTGCCATCTATCTGTTTTCCTATTCATCTACAAATGGGCAATTAGGCAGCAATTCAGCCCAACCCTCTGTTCTGCTCCCCTTCCCTGCACTAACATATCCTAAGAAAAGACACAGGAAAGACCTGAGGGTTTTGTTTGTGAAAACCCCCCCTCTGTGAAACTGTTATAGACAATGAATTAAAAGGGTGGCTATGAAACAATGCTGGCAAGTACAAAGACAAAAAGGTTCACATTCCCTGCCTTCTAGCTGTCACCAACAGAACGTCAAACTGGGGGAGCTTGTTTTTTACCCTCATTTTTTCAATTGCTTCCACCATTGACACAAAGCCTAACGTCTGCTGTCAAAACAGGGAGCAGAATTTAATGAATTGAAGATTCTTGTGGACCAGCTGGTCCCTAAATAAGGCAGCACTCTGCAGAATTCTCTGAATTCCCAGGGTTTTGGGAAAGCAGAAGTTCACTATTTTAAATGTACTGGAATTTTTGATGAAGCAGATGTCATGTGTAAGAGTGATAGGTCTTCCCCTCTAAGATTAAGGTGTATGAATAGCTGCTTTGTATGGCTGTCAAAAAGATTTTGGAAAATCCTGATTAACCAATTAGCTATAGACCAGGGTGGTTTAAAGAGCTATCCATACTTTGACCTATAATGATACTATACTAGTTACATAATTTATACATTATGTAAAAAAAAATGTCAAGTATGGTTAGATTGTTTAGCCTACATTTAAAGAGAAAATGTTTCGCTCATAGAGGGTACTTGCATATATCTCTATATATCTCAGACTGGCTTAGGTGAGCCTCATTAGCTTCTGAACCTAGGTGCGTGCTACATGTAAATCCTCACTTGCAGCAAAGGTGAGAACCTTGCCATGCATCACAAACCCCACAATGCAAAGCATGCACCTCTTTCAGCCTATGTAGTTTGTTTTAGAATGTGGCATCTTGGTATGCCACTGCAACGATTTGGAGTGCAACAAAGTGTAGGGACTCCAGTGGTGTATATTGGCTGCTGTGAGACCATGCAGAAAAACATGTGAGCAATTGAATGCCTAGTGTAGGGCAGACTGCTACATTTATCACAATGACATATTCACTCAGGTATAAACAGCGAGTCGTCATGCCTTATGACGTCTGCTGCTGTGTGATGTAAAGCATGTTGAGTCGACATAAGTTTTGATGCATTTCCAGTGATTTCAATGGAAAATGCTTCATGGAAAAAAAACACACCAAAATGCATAGGCGTGTTTGGGTTCTCAGAGGGGAACCCAGGTTAGGCTTTGTGGCAGACAGCATCATTTTATATTCACTCTTTCCTGTTAATTGTGATTTGTGATGATCTTAACAAAAAAGTGCAAAATGTGGACAATTAGCTTAAATATATGCAATTGCTTTGGTCATTTAAATGCATATGAAAAGAAATGCGCTAATTGCACATTTTCTGCAATTACTGAATAACAAACAAGGTGAAGCAATAGCATGAAAACACACAGCACAACTTTTCATTAATCTCCCACATAAAGAAAATGATTTTACTTTCCGCTGGTTCTTGTAAAAATCTTTATACTTATGAGTCACTTGCAGCTTGTTTTTTTTTTTTATAGGAAAGGGTTTAGGTCTAACACCACCCACAAATGGCACTTACAAAGCTATCCACAATTCTGCCCCTGGCTATATCTCAAACCTGGTCTCAAAGTATCACCCTAACCTTCCCCTCTCCTCTTCAAAAGACCTTCTGCTTTCCAGCCCACTCATCAACTCCTCCCATGCTCGCCTCCAGGACTTTACTAGAGTCTCTCCCATCCCATCTTTACCCTAACCTGTCCGCCTATCTCCCGCTCTGACTGCCTTTAGGCGATCCCTTAAAGCTCATCTCTTCAGGGAAGCCTATGTCACCTTAAACTCAGCCAACTTGTTCTCAAACGATTCATCCCCATGCAGCTACCTCCTCATGTATCTTTTGCCCCTCCCTTTTAGATTGTGTGTCCTCATGGGCAGGGCCCTCCTTACCATTTTGTCTTGAATTGTATTGTGATTGTAATGTCTTCCTTATATTGTAAAGCGCTGCACAAACTGTTGGCGCTATATAAATCCTGTATAATAATAATAATAATAATACTTCTGTTTTAGGTGGACAGGAAAGGGTTTGGTAACCCAGTACATTTATTTATTTATTTATTTTTTCCAGGTATTTATATAGTTCTGACAATTTACGCACTTTACATAGTTTCACATTCACATCAGTCCTTACCCTCAAGAACACATTCTTATAACTCTTTATGCATCCACTTGAGAGACCTCCCTACTGGACCAAAAGGAGTCTTGATTCTGATGTAAAAAGCAACAATTGCAACTGCTCTGATCTGTTTGAAACTACCAAAAAAGGGAATGGTGAACATGGGCATGGCAATATCTAATACAATACAAAATCTCCCTGGCACACTTAAAGCTAGCCATAGAAAAAAACCTAGCTAATCTGTTTAAATACTCTGGGTAGAGCAGATGTTTTTTTGTTGCACACATTTGCAAATTACATGTGGAAGCCATACCGCCGCATCAAGGTACCTCAGATAAATGTGGTTCCTAACTCTGAACTGAAACAGAGAGCAGACTTACCTGGAGACAACCTTTTCCTCCAAAAAGATACATAAACACACCAGAAGCCCAGACATCACTGTTTTAACCCTACCCTATTCTATTCAAAACTTTAAAAAGTTTTAGTTACACATGCAGTTTCCTATACTAAGCAAAGAAACGGGTTACATTTATTGCAGATACAGCATGCTGTACATACCTACCTCATGCCCCCCTCTTTCTCCCCTGCATATTTGATCTACACCCAAAGCCCTGCAGAATAACCAGTACTTCTGGAAATGCTGAAACATTTGATCCTCCCCACTGCATTCTACAATACAGTCTTTGATTCTTGATGGGCCAATTTCCCAGCCCCAATGCTGTCAGGTAAAGCTGGCCATAGACTAAGGGGTCTATTCACAAAGCTGCCAAAGGATCTAGCCGTAGCTTCGGCCCCAGGACCCCTTCGGTTCAGTAGAACCGAAGGGGTGCTGTACGGGCTATTCATTATAGCCCGTACAGCTCCCGAACGTGGCTGAACGGCTCAGTCGAGCCCAACGCATATGCTGAGCCGAGCTGCAAGCCAAAGGTGGCCGAGCGGCCGGCCATTGGCCAGCCAACAGCCTGCTTCTGCCAGCAGGGACACTGATCTCCAAACAGCAAACTCTCCCTGGCGCACCGGGAGTCTCCTGCTCTCGGCCGCCAAGGAGAAAAACACTGCTGTTTCTTTTTTTTCTTTATTCTGACACGGAGCTGTGTCAGAATAGAAAAAAAAAACATTTTTGCCCATTGGAATGCATTGCTAGATTCCTATTGGCTATTTCAATTTGCAATAGCCAATAGTAAACTAGCATTGTACCCGCCCTCTGCTCCTGTTCTTCACCAGGTCCATCAGCAGAGGGCGGGTACAATGCTATTTTACTATTGGCTATTGCAATGCAATGCAAAGCAAGCCGATGTACGGCTGATTTCAGCCGATATACGGCTGAAATCAGCCGTACAAGCCTGAAGTGAATAGCCGAACAGTGTTCGGCTGACTTCACTTGGGGCCGGTTGTTCACTCGGCTGCCGCAGCTTAGTGAATAGACCCGTAAGAAGTTGTTTTTTTAAATCAGGTCCTATGAGTCTTTTTTGCTTTGGTGCTTGATGTGCCAATTGCCCAGCCCAAATGCTGTCATGTAAAGCTGGCCATACACTAACAGGCTGATTTATAAACTGTTCACGCAGCTCTACGCTGTGTGAACGAGATTCACAGCACTGTATGACCAATAGATAGAGCCGAGGAGCATAGGAATTTTCTATGCTCCTCGGCTCCATATCGTGGACATACAGTGCTGCCAATCTGTGCAAAAATTGTTTAGATTAGGTCTTATGAGTCTTTTTTCTGAAAAAATGCTCAGTACCCCATCCAAGCTAAACGCTTTGGGTGTGTTGCTGTCAGAAAAAACAAACATTGCCCTTAGAGTGTTACACCTTTCCCCCCCCCCATTTTTTATCCCTCCCCACCCCAAAGCTTTATGTCGCTTTCTGACCCATGTACTACCAAAGTTTTTTACACCACGTGCATAATAATAGACTAATAATAATTGACTGCAGCTGATTGGCTGCCATCACTTTTTGGCCAAGAATTTTAGTACTGGATTATTCAACAAAAGTCGGTTGAAAAATGTACTTTTGTCAAACGGAGGGGTACCATCAGGGGCCACACACTGGTCGAAATTTGAGCAGTGCATGGCCAGCTTAAGGGCTAGGACAACCTGAACAGCTCAGACTTTGGCAGTCAAAGTTAAAACTTACACAGAAGTTTCCGGGGGCTCTAATAGTGGTGAAGCGTGGGGAAGGTAAGTACACATTGCTTACTGTAGCCAATATCAAGCAAACCCATTTCATAGCCAATCATGGGCAAAGTACAGGCTCCCATAGCTGGGGAGATTTCCCAGCACTTCCCGTAGTCAACAGACATATGGGGAGAAACCTTGTCTCAACTGCAGCCAATGGGCTTTTACATTTAAATTTTCTAAGCTGTGTGGAAAAAAATGATTAGATATAAGATGATTGGGTGCCATGGTGATGGGCAGTTGAGATAGCACTTGTATCAAGCACTTGACCCAAGTCTAAAGCTAACAATACACTTACAGATTGTCTGCAGATTTTCTATGGTCAGATGGAAAAAGTGGGAGATTCCTCCATCCATACAGTTTAGCATAGATGGAGGAATCTGTTGCACGTTTTCCTTCTGACAGAGAAAATCTGCAGATAATCTATAAGTCTATGGCCAGCATTACAAGGCTCTAATCCCATTGAAAACTGAAGAAAAAAAGTTTTGGCTGGAGTTCCAGTTTACCTAAGAAAAAAAAAACTCGGAAATACTGCATGTAACAAGCAGGAAGACAGGATTTTTTTAATGCACAATTGTTAAAAATGAAAATTGGACAGACATTTCCAAGGACAAGGTTTAAAAAAACTTATTATGCATTTGTTAAAATCGGGACAAACATTTCCAAGGATACATTTTTAAAAATCTTATATTATTTTTAATTATGCAATTGGTTAAAATTAAAAAAAAGGGGACAGACATTTCCAAAAAAAACAACACTTAAAAAACATATTTTTATTATGCAGTTGTTAAAACTTTTAAATAGGAACAATTATTTCCAAGGACACATTTTTTAAAAATATCTTATATTATTTTTATTAGGAGTTTGTTAAAATTGAAAAAAGGACAGACATTTGCAAGAAAAAAAGTGAAAAAAACACTATTTTTATTATGCATTTGTTTAAACTTTAAAATAGGGGCAAACATTTCCAAGGACACCTTTTTAAAAAAAAATCTTATTTTATTTTTTATTATGCAATTGTTAAAAATGTAAAAAAAAAAGGGACAGATATTTCCAAGGACAAACCTTCAAAAAATCTTATATTTTTTCTGGGAGCAAACATGTATTTTTGTTACTTTTTTGGTAAATTGTCGCATACCCCAATGACATGATTCTTCTGCTTTTCAGTCCCAAAAGACAAGCCACGAATATTGTTTTGTTGAACTAAAAGGACCCCC
>NW_017307015.1:317362-318538 GCF_000935625.1 Nanorana parkeri
TTCCCCCCCCCATTTTTTATCCCTCCCCACCCCAAAGCTTTATGTCGCTTTCTGACCCATGTACTACCAAAGTTTTTTACACCACGTGCATAATAATAGACTAATAATAATTGACTGCAGCTGATTGGCTGCCATCACTTTTTGGCCAAGAATTTTAGTACTGGATTATTCAACAAAAGTCGGTTGAAAAATGTACTTTTGTCAAACGGAGGGGTACCATCAGGGGCCACACACTGGTCGAAATTTGAGCAGTGCATGGCCAGCTTAAGGGCTAGGACAACCTGAACAGCTCAGACTTTGGCAGTCAAAGTTAAAACTTACACAGAAGTTTCCGGGGGCTCTAATAGTGGTGAAGCGTGGGGAAGGTAAGTACACATTGCTTACTGTAGCCAATATCAAGCAAACCCATTTCATAGCCAATCATGGGCAAAGTACAGGCTCCCATAGCTGGGGAGATTTCCCAGCACTTCCCGTAGTCAACAGACATATGGGGAGAAACCTTGTCTCAACTGCAGCCAATGGGCTTTTACATTTAAATTTTCTAAGCTGTGTGGAAAAAAATGATTAGATATAAGATGATTGGGTGCCATGGTGATGGGCAGTTGAGATAGCACTTGTATCAAGCACTTGACCCAAGTCTAAAGCTAACAATACACTTACAGATTGTCTGCAGATTTTCTATGGTCAGATGGAAAAAGTGGGAGATTCCTCCATCCATACAGTTTAGCATAGATGGAGGAATCTGTTGCACGTTTTCCTTCTGACAGAGAAAATCTGCAGATAATCTATAAGTCTATGGCCAGCATTACAAGGCTCTAATCCCATTGAAAACTGAAGAAAAAAAGTTTTGGCTGGAGTTCCAGTTTACCTAAGAAAAAAAAAACTCGGAAATACTGCATGTAACAAGCAGGAAGACAGGATTTTTTTAATGCACAATTGTTAAAAATGAAAATTGGACAGACATTTCCAAGGACAAGGTTTAAAAAAACTTATTATGCATTTGTTAAAATCGGGACAAACATTTCCAAGGATAAATTTTTAAAAATCTTATATTATTTTTAATTATGCAATTGGTTAAAATTAAAAAAAAGGGGACAGACATTTCCAAAAAAAACAACACTTAAAAAACATATTTTTATTATGCAGTTGTTAAAACTTTTAAATAGGGACAATTAT
>NW_017307015.1:318954-342561 GCF_000935625.1 Nanorana parkeri
TACTGGGAGCATGTTTTGTCCCATAGAGCCCTGTTTACACACAGTAGCTGAGATTGGCAGTTGTGGAGGGGCAGTGGGCAGGACTGACTCAAGTCTGGAAGTATATAAGGCTGAGGTTTAAAGGGTCACGCTGAAAAAGTTTAAAGGGACATCTCTCAACTGCAATAGCTCTTGTTGAACTACACCAAAACACAGACAAAGTTATGGAGAGCAGTTTGCTGTGCTGGGAAACTGAGAAAGAGCTCAGAGCACAGGTTGATCCTGTCCTTTTGCAGAGCAGGGTTTTGGAAAGGCTGCTTACAGATCAAGAGAGATACACTCCATCTCCAACATACTTCCAGTGTGTGCAGAGAGAGATGCACCCCTACATGAGGAAAATGCTGACCAGCTGGATGTTAGAGGTAAGATAACCACAGCTTTACAAGGCAAACATGAATTGACCTATGGCAATTCACCATCTTATGATCTGGATTTCTATTGTTGATTATTATTAATAATAATTGAAATAAATGTAATATATATTTTTTTAAATAAGCCCTGCAGAGTTAACATTGATCTCCAGCTCTGTAATGAAAAGAGAGAGAATGCGCAAGAGCTGACAGATCTGATTGAAGCTTTAAGCATTGCAGAGAGCTCTGAGGATGCAGGATATTGTTATCCACAACAACCAAATTTTATGGTGGTTTAGCTTGATAAGACATAATTTCTGATTGGTTGTCATGGACTACTGCACATCATCACTTAATCTTGTGTTTGTTCACAGTAGTGTTGCGGCATGAATATGTGTTTGAATAGTGCATTTTTGTAGACCGTTTCTGCTCTTTTTTGATGTTTTTTCATGCTTTGGGGAATTTTTTGCATGCCAATGACAAGCTATATATGCTGTGTCATCATCAGGCATCATCTACTTTTAGGAGAGTTTATGCACAAATGTGCGTGCATGCATTTATCGTGTGTTCCCATTGAAGTTTATGGACTGTGCAGCGCCAAAAGAAGTCCCAGCATCTTTCCAATGGGAATGGGCATTGCAGTGTGACAACAGGTGCAGGACAAATCACACAAGTGTAAATGGGTGCTTATTCCTTTCTTGCATTTCTGCAAGAAAGGAATAAGACTGGTGTGAACAAAGTAAACTGAAATCTAGGTAATTGCTATGGGACACTGCTCTCTGTAGCACCTATCAAATAGTCTAACGTATTATGCTGTACCACTTATTATGCTGTATGTGTTATTGAGTCTGAAAAAATATGCATTTTTCCTATAACATTTAAAGCTTTGAAAGAAAACTTGTTATGAAGGAAACAAGGAGGCTGTCATTACTGACCTCTCCTTGTCAAAATGCTGATTGCCTGGCTGTCATCCAGACCCTTTTGCTTCAATTCTATGAGTCAATGATGGGAATGAGTATACAAATTAGTGGATTTTGACCTTTCCCTGATATTCCTATGTATCTATGTAAATTCCTGAACTGACTACTTGTTCCAGAAAGTACTAAAACCAGTGGATCAGCATAACAGCAGATAAATTTCAGAAACAATGGCAGTCTCCCCATAAATCTACTTTAAGACAATATGCCATTGCTGACATGTTTAAAGGTGCAGGCTCTGAGGCGGTCATCTTGATCCTGGTTCCAGTACTTGCTGACCTAGGAATAAACATGCAGGATGGATGCTCATACTTTTCAGACCTACTGCATGTTTGTTCCACGTTAGTGACTTAATAGGCAATGAACATCAAGATGAAAATCCTGGAAAAAAGGTAGTAATGATATTCGCCATATTACTTTTCTCACAAAATTTTACAGGATTAGTTTGGTCACATATATTTGTGTTAATTTGCTGCTTTGTACCAGGTGTGTGAAGATCAAAGGTGTGGAGAAGAGGTGTTCCCCCTGGCTGTAAATTGCTTGGACCGTTTCTTGTCTCTGGTACCTGTAGAAAAAAGACGACTTCAACTCCTGGGGGCGACTTGTCTTCTGCTTTGTTCAAAACTGAAGGAGTCCCAAGTTATAACCATCGAGAGCCTGTGCATGTATTCCGACTACTCCTTCACTGATACAGAGCTGCGGGTAAGTACCAGCTAGAGATCGTTCAATGGGCCAGTACACAAAACGGTTTCATTTTACCTTGCAATAAGATAATTGTGGCGTTCCAGTTCTGCA
The DNA here is from genome assembly GCF_000935625.1 of Nanorana parkeri. Classification (NCBI taxonomy): domain Eukaryota; kingdom Metazoa; phylum Chordata; class Amphibia; order Anura; family Dicroglossidae; genus Nanorana; species Nanorana parkeri. Next base: position 321,116 of record NW_017307015.1, read on the forward strand.
GTGGGGACATTAATCCTATATTAAACACTAATTCAAAACAAAACATGACAATAAATAGGGATCAGGTTTGGGTTCACTGCTACCATGGGTTTGCAGTGAATCCAGCATGTCCGTGGTATTTGGACCCTGTGAATTAATTCAGGAGTTCACCATAGTGACCATAATGCACTGCCTGGCCTTTGAGCTTGGGTCAGCTGGCCATACACCTATAGATTATCTGCAGATTTTCTATGGTCAGATGGAAAAAGTCTAACAGATTCCTCTATCTACGCTAAACTCGATCTTGCTAGTTGGCTCCGTTGGCTCTCCAAATACCTGAACATTCTGATTGGATGGAGGCATTGTTCAGGTATTTTGAGAACCTGCGGGGCCGACTAGCAAGATACTGAAGCTTGGCACAGTGGGATATTCCTCCATCCACACAGTTTAGCGTAGATGAAGGAATATGTTGCACTTTTCCCATCTGACCATAGATAATCTGCAGATAATCTATAGGTGTATGGCCAGCTTCAGAAGAGCCAAAAAGAGGGGGTTTGGGTAAGCCAACCACTTCACTGTAAAAGAGTAGGTTCCCAGCAGCCATACTGACAGTGTGCTTTAGCTGTGATAGGAAAAACATAGAGAGTGCTGCTGATAAAGTGTATAGCAATAGGCCAGTATTGGGCTTGTAGGCACTGGCAGGTCTGTTAAAGTAGATGTAAACCCTTTCTGAATGTTCTATAAGTAGCACAATACTGTGTTCCTTGGGTAATATTGAGGTGGGAGAAGGGAAGGGTTTTTTCCCCTTTTTTTCATCCTTTGATACATCTCAATGCTGCTGATGTCCTGCAGCATCTTAACAGCACATCCCTCTCCACATGCATTACAGTAATAACAGGCTGCATGTGTTTTTTCACAGGGCATAGTTCCGAATTGTTGCTGGCTGTATTGTTTTGTTACAGGCCTTTTTTTAAAGGAAGCCCCAAAGTAACGAGGAGTCAGAGTGTTATACATTTGTTCTGAATTGTTCTTCTCTTGTCTAGTCAATGGAACTACTGGTCCTGAACAAGCTGAAGTGGGACATAGAAGCAGTGACACCAAGAGACTTTCTTCCATATTTCCTGGCACTGCTGAGGCTTCCAGCAGAGAGACTACAGCAAGTCAGGAGACACTCGGAAACCTTCATTGCACTGTGCACCACAGGTGAGTTCCAAAAATGTAGTCCATCATTCAGTCTATCTTGTGTCACGTTACACCACCTTCCTCTCTTGTAATTGCTTCTTCATGCTTTGAGTTAATACTGTATATACCAAAAGTGTCAGCATTTGTTATTTCTATACTAGTTCATTGTCAGAGACTCAGAAACCAAAGCATCAGCAATGCAGCCAGCGAACTAGCATTAGAGAGAGGTCAGCATTGCTAGCACCCATATTTTTCTCATGTAATATACAGTATAAATCCAGTAAATCCAGCATTAACAGCTGACAGTTAAAGCTATCTGCAAAAGGGCTTCTAATCATTCCAACAGTTGCGGTGTGCATTCCATAGATGGTTTACATATAGAAATAAAACTCATCGATGGAAACCTGCATAGGTTTATATTACTGAAATACAGAGAGAAATACATAGGTTAATATTACTGAGCTTTTCTGAAAATTTATTTTTCACAGTGATGCTTCAGCACTGTCAATGCATCACTAAGCCTGAACAAGTATACAGTTCAGAACTTTTTCACAGGCTGCATACTTGTTCAACAGCAGATCCAATGAGTACTGATGTTATTCTGTATCTGTATAACAGCCGGCAACTATCATTTTCAGAAGGAGGTCAGCAGTGACCAGCAGAAAACAGGGAACACCAGATCATTTTCAAACCCATTCATTCACATCAGAGTTGTGAGCAATATTCTGTGTCTGTACATGGTCAGATAATCGTAAGACTGCATCCAAAATTCTGGTTGAATGTCTGACAGCTATTATACTACTTGATGATGCTAGTCACTAAAATGCAGTAGTCTGTGTTTATCCCCTGCCAAATGGCCTTTATTCAGGTTTCACCCCCTTGCACATAGGTTCCATGATTACTTAATTCACCTGGGGACAGTGACTACATAATTTGGCTTTGTAAGAAGTATAGCAGTAAGGCAGGACTGGGACAGCTGGCGGGGAAATCTTGTTGCTGGGAAATAAAAGAAGTTAGCACATTTTTCATCTGTATAACAACCACAAAAACTTAAATGATCAGTTAATGAGTCAATGTTTAAGACTTTTTAAAGGCAACTTTAATGGTGGAGAAAAATTGTGTATGGATCAGTGTTTCTAATAACAAGAAGAATGTACACTTGAAAATCAGTAATATTGTTAATTTCAGACACATAAGGGTCTATTTATGTCTTTATGGCTGGGCGAATTCCGTTTGCATAACATTCTTGCTACTGGATGGAGTCAGCGAGCATAGTGTGAACAGAAGTTGACCAGTATATGGAAAAACATATAAATAGACCCCTTACTATTTACTTGGTGATTAATGCATACATTGCCCAACCATCCCATGCTATAGTACAGACATTGAAAGAGCAGCCTAAGCAGCTTGAAACTCATTTGCAGAGATTTTGCTATTATAGCCCCCAACATATACTGTATAGGTAATGATCTAATTATCCTGTATATATCTAGATTTAGAATCATGGGTCTGGATGTTTTTTACTTTTCATATTAGAAAGTAAAATACTTGTAATTGTTGTAAAAAATCTAATGTTCATTTATCCAAAGATAAATATAAGTTAAAAATAATTTTTTTTATAATAGAATGTAGTCATTACCAGCTGCCCTATTCTTTATTAATGATTATTTGGTGATTATTACTAACATTCTGCTGTCTTTGCTTTGTAGACTGTACTTTTATTGCACTACCTCCTTCTCTGGTCGCTGCAGCTAGTTTAGCAGCTGCAGTGAATGGACTGGGGCCAGAAAATCTGGGGATAAGTTATTCCAGCTTGGCAACCACAAACTACCTTGCACAAGCCATCCGCTGTGACCCAGTAAGATTTTTTTTTTTTTAACTACCTTACATTCAATTTAATAAATCTTTGCCATCTCTTTACATTTAGCAATTTCTGATGGGTATGACAGCTGTCATTGGCTTCTAGCTTCCTATATATGTCATGAACTATGGTTGTGAGATACTGTATGTGCATCTACGTCGTGCCATTGCCATTACAAGATGGGTGTGGGTATCAGGGTCTCTGCTGAATTTTCTATTGATATTACCACTTAAAGAATGCAGAGGCAGGGGAATCTATAATCGTATTCCCAAGGCTGAAGTCCCTCATGATTATAAGAAGTTTTGAATTGAATCAATCAGCCAAAGCACTTTAAAGATGACATTTTGAGTTTTAGATTAATTTATCCTTTAGAATGAACCCATAGTTTTTGAAGAGTGCTCAAAAAAAGTACTGTAAGCTACCTTTATATATTGTCAAATTCTCATCTTGGCACCTAGGGAGCCCCAAATCCCAGGAGTATACTTCTTCGAATGCTCAAGTTTATTTCCCAGACAGAGACCTTCTGCCATGTGATGTAAACATACTGGTACCTCTACTGGCTTTTAAAGCATTACATTAATACACAACAGGGGGGGTGTAGGAGGAGACTTGTACGTAAAGGTATCTTGCATTGTCTGATTTGTATTTACATATTCTGAACAAACAGTAAAAGCACTTGAAACAAGCCCTCGCTTACTTCTTCAGGTAAAGATATTAAGGGGAAATTCATCCTAAGTTCACAACAGAGTCGCTGAAACCTTCTTTTCCCATTACTTTCGAAAGAAGCAGAGTCAAAATGAATGGGCTACAAAGCACCTCAACCCATAAAAAATAGGTGCTGTGTACATTGTGTCACAGCACATGCCACCACAGCACACCAACTTACGTAATGTGCATTACTACACATTTGGATGAAAGGGCCCTTATAAACTGGCTGAAAGCAGACCTTAGAGTCTCTGTTGTGATCTTTGAGGCTATGTGAGAATTAATTATTTTACACTACATGCAGCTAGAGAAGTCAGGGATAGCTTTAATGTTCATAGTCAATAGACTTTGTCCATAGCCTGGGCACAGGTACATTTTAACAAACATAGGTCTCTCATACAAGAACTTCCTGATTCCAAACAATGGTAATCAAATGTAGAATTCTTAAATACAGGGAGAGCAACTTGTATTTAAGTTGCACATTCTGTCTCATCCGCTAACCTCGCTCACTTCTATTACCATCTGTTACACTGTAGCCTTTTCATATAATCATATAATCTTGCACAATCTTTAGGACAGGCTGTGCAATGTAAACAGTACCTTTACAGTATGGGGGGGCCAAAGGCACACTAATCCGCTTTGACTGTGTGTTTGCTTTGCAAGGTGTTCTAACCTGCTAATTCTGCAGAGTGATCATGTTAACGTTGCCTATGAGGAAGCAGGGGTAGAGTGAAAGTGCAGTCACCAGATAGTGGGTGAGAGTGGGCAGTCATTGATTACCTATTCCTGATTCATCAAGAGGGTGGAACCCACTGTACTGCCTTATGAAGGGTCCCAAGAGGAAAATATTTATTTAAGCAGAACACTACTATATTCAATGTATTTATGTCATGTGGGGAAGTGATTGGTGTTTTCACAGGTTTGAATAAGGTACCAAGAGCAGGCAACGTTGATCATATTTGTAACTTTTTTTTTTATCTTTGATCGCAGAATATCCTGAGAATGTGTCAAGAACAGATTGAAGCATCCCTACAATCCAACCTCCAGGAAGCTGAAAGAAACCAAGTACCAGTCTCCAAGGCTGTGGAGGAAATTGAACGGGCCAGCACCCCCACAGACGTTCTAGACTTTGACTTATAACTTCATTGAGTATTACTGTACCTCATTACTGATTCATACTTTGTATGACTGGACAGGTTTGGGCTACTGTTTAAAATCTTTCATTAGCCCAAAGGCTTTTATAATTTCTGTGCAAACTTCTCAATTTACTCAAAAGGGGGGTTTGCTACTTCTGTGTTAGTCACAATTTTCCAACCACTTAAGTATTAAGGCATGATTCACTTTTTATGCAAAGTCCCAGAAGCATCTGAACTAATGGTGTTCAGTATAAGAGAATTGATCTGCGATTGATCTGCGATAAACTTGAAAGTATATTTACCATGTAATTAAAGGTAATCCATTTAGGTATGTGAAAGTCTTAGATGCAGGGACACTATAAACTGAGATAAAAAAAAGCTGTAACTGTCTCCTCATACTCTATTGGCTTTCGTTTGTTCTGACGCCTTATGTCATCTGACCACCTGGACACAAGCCCTGAAGATTGATAGCAAAGGGGATCTATGTAAACACTGAAGACGTGTTTTTCTTACACGGTTATTCTGCCAGTGTGCTTTATGTCTTGACAGAATAAACCCTTTAAGAATTTAAATTGACTCTACAATGCTTACATAATTATGGACATTTTCAAATACACTTCAGCGGCCCCAGTAATAGAAGCCTGTTACACATAGGATCTTAGTGCTGATCTCCTTGTTGAAACGCTTGTTGCCTGGCTTTAATTCTGATTCAATGGTTTCAATACTTTAAGTATTCAACTCTGAATATGTATAGCGATAGGGAATTCTTTTTTTTTTAACATGCATTTGATGCATGCTTGCTCTGCGTCCATGACTCAGAGTTAAATAAAACAGGAAACTACCATTCTCAGAACGTGGCCAGCAATGTCAGCTGTGTAACTCTTATGACAGGTGCACATTAAAGACCAGCCCTAATCTACTAGTACAATTATTGGTGAACTGTACATAATATATAAGTAGAGTTTCAACTGTCCAAAAGTTTGCATTCCACTCAGTGTGCCATTCTGAATTTTAGCAAATGCAATGAAGCCAGACCTGGCAAACATCTAAGATGCTTCTGAGCAGTACTACATCTCCAGCGAGTGATGCTGTGGTGGGCTCAAAGAAAGAGTTGGGCTTATACTAGTGAACACTGAACAATAATGGCAGCTTCAGGGTCTTTAGCTAACTGGCCAGCTAGGTGCAAAAGACTGATGCCACTTTGTAATTTAGGCCTGATAGAGATATACATTTAAGATGGTCTTGTGTTAGAACCCTGGTTTTTTACAAGGCATCCTTTACAAAGCACTTTTAATAGAAACAATGGCGGCTACATGATGGGTGCTTTACTACACCAAATAGCATGTGATGCTTTGAAATAATTATTCATGTGGAAGAAAAAGGCAGAAACAAATGAGACCGAGACCAACAGTATTATGTTTGTTGTGATTTATTTATTTTATTTAATATTTATTTGTTATTATTTGTATTTTAATTTAATCAGTTGCATATTGTTTGAGGGTTTTTTTTGTTATTTGAATTGTTAAATTATTTTAAGTTAAAGCTATACTGCACAAAATGTTATATGTAATCAAATATGCTGTTCTAACTAATGAACTGTTCTGTTTAAATGTTGACGACAACCTAAATTGGTTTTATTGTCTTTCAGGCACTAGTGCACAATTCTAGCTACAGTTCTGTGCTGCCTGGTTGCTCAACAGGACACGCTAGGCTTTGTACTTTTCCATAAAGGAAGACATAGTAGCTCAGGTGTAGTCTAGCTTGTTATAATGGTTTGAATATGTTTTTGCCAGTCAAGAAAAGAATATTCCGATTGTTCCATGAGAAAATACAGTACATTTTAAACATATATAAGATGTATGCAAAATTCTGAATTTGTGAGTGCTACTAGTATTTATTTATAAGTCCCTATCCAAAGACCCAAACAGGTTGCAGCTATAATTGTATTATACCTTTGTATTGCTCATACCCTCACAGTCAGACTCCATGTTTGTAGTGCAGACAATGTTGTAAAGTAAAACATGTTCAAGGTTAAGTACACAGGGGTGCTTAATGCAGATGCAGGCACACTGCTTTTCTTGTATTTGGCTCTCCTAAAAAGAGAACCAATGGCAATGATATATTCATTTTAAACGACCACACAGCAGACCTCACTTTACTCTGTGTAGTTTTTATGCAACAGAATATCAGGAAATGCATATTTAGAAATAGTGTGCTTGTTTTTGGCGCTCACATTACTTTATACAGCCTTAAAATTACACTAAACTCCGAAGTTAAATCTTAAAAAAGCATTCAAGTACCTTAACTATTAACACAGATGTAACTCATTTGTGCATCACACAGCTGTAGATTTTCAAATCATCTATGAATTTGTGCTGACATTGTCCTTCCTTCTGGAAGGTGTTTTTTTTTCTTTTTGTGTGTGCTGTAAAGTAGCCACCGCTCCAAGCTCGCTCCCATCATAGACTATAATGTCATTTGTATGTCAATACAAATTAGTAAACTAAATGTGAGATTGTAGTCTTTCACAGGAGCGAGCCTGGAGCGGTGGCTACTTTACAACACACACAGGGACCATGGGGAAGAAAAGTAGCCCCCCTCCAGAAGGAAGGATAGTGTCAGCATGAATTCAGAGATTTGAGGATCTACAGCCGAGTGATACACAAATGAATTACAGTTTTGTTAAGAGTTAAATCTTAAAAATGCATTCAAGTACCCTAACTATTGAGTTTAGTGTCACTTTAATATAGAAACCTGTGTTTGCAAGTAGACAAAACCATTTCAGTTTATTGCTAAAATATTCTCTTGGTTGCTGTGGCGTATGCTTTTGTCAAATGTGTTGGTTATTATTTGAAATCGTATATCAGCAGTCACCTATTTATTTGATTTATTTTCTTTTTTTTTTATCGTCCTAATTTTTTTTTATTTTATTATGGTCTCTAGCAATTGTGCTATGAAATAAGGTCTACTCCAGCTGTAATGAATCTTATGTATTTTGCACTTTATAGGGGGAATTGTTCTCTTAGACTGTTTTATTAATGATTGTGTGTATGAACTTTTTGTTAATAAATTGTTGAAAACAAATATGCTTGTTATTTTTAAAAATATATGGGGACATACAAACATTGGGTGTGATAAATGAGCAATGATAATGGTAAAGGGGTCTCCCATTACATTGTCATAATATAAAAACTCCATGCAAAATAAAAGTGTGTATACACACTTATAATGCACCACATATACTTCTAGTTCTTGGCTGAAGCAAATCTGTCAAGTAAACTTTGTTTAACCTGTTTAAAGATAATCTCCAGTCAGATGTAAAAACACTATCATCTAAACTGTTATATTAAACTATTCATGGAAACCTTTACAGAAATATGTAGGCTGCTACTGCAATTTATCCTTCTATAAATGCTAGTTTACTGACTGCCAATACAGCCAAGTGATACACAAATTAATTACAGTTTTGTTAATAGTTAGGGTACTTAAAAAGCATTTTTTAATATTTAACTCTTGAGTTTAGTGTCACTTTAATATAGAATACTGTGTTTGCAAGTAAACAAAACCATTTCAGTTTATTTCTAAAATATTGTCTTGGGTTGCTGTGGTGTATGCATTTATCAAATTTGAAGTCCTAAATAAGCAGTCACCTATTTATTTATTTTTAATTATGGTCTCTTAGCAATTGTGCTATGAAATAAGGTCTACTCCTGCTGTTTTGAATTTGATGTATTTCGCACTATATAGCAGGAATTGTTCTCTTAGACTGTTTTATTAATGATTGTTTGTGTGTATGAACTTTTTATTAATAAATTGTTGAAAACAAATATGCTTGTTACTTTTAAAAATATATGGGGAATGGGGGTGATCGTGGGGGGCTTGGCCGCCCATTTTGTGGGGCTAGGCCTGACCACTCACCTCGACATTAGTGTTGGTTTTACGTTGATTCACCTAAAAAAATGCCTTAAGGGCGGTGACAAATGTGGTTACCAGACCTGATATTACAATCTGTTACCATGTTTGTATTATAAGTCTCACTGTCTGTTGTTTTAACATTTTGTGAGACCATGTGGCCTTCGCGTGTGCTCCCTTGCAATGTACCCCACCCTTTTTGCCTATAAATAAAGAATTTGAAAAAAAAAAAAATATGGGGAAATAGAAACATTGGGTGTGATAAATGAGTTCTTGGCTGAAGCAAATCTGTCAAGTAGACATTGTTTAACCTGTTTAAAGATAAGCTCCAATCAGATGCAAAACACCATCATCTAAACTGTTCTAATAAACTATTCATGGAAACCTTTACAGAAATGTAGGCTGCTACTGCAATTTATCGGATCAAAAGACTGTTTATACAGAATTAAACTGCGTTGGCAAGTGAGGTCAAATATTTTCCTTGAGTTAAGTTTCACGCCTACCTTGAAAAGCAGACACCTCATGGAGCCTTCATTTGTTTGATAGATTCAGGCATGACAGGGTATGTATGTATGTATGTATGTATGTATGTATGTGCGTACCAGTAGTTCCAGGGTCCCAGGAATAAGTGCATTTAGCAGATTTAAAGTGTTATCATGGGCAAAATTTAAACACATACAGTTGTGTGAAAAAGTGTTGGCCCCCTTGCTGATTGTTAATTGTTTTGCACGTTTGTCACAGTTTAATGTTTCAGATCATCAAACAAATTTAAATATTAGTCAAAGATAACACAACATGCAGTTTTTAAAGGAAGGTTTTTATTATTAAGGGAAAACAAAATCCAGACCCACATGGTGCTGTGTGAAAAATAGTTTGCCCCCTAAACCTAATAGCTGGTGGAGCAACCCTTAGCAGCAAGAACAGCAATCAAGCGTTTGCGATAACTTGCAATGAGTCTGTTACAGCGCTGTGCAGGAATTTTGGTCCACTCATCTTTGCAGAATTGTTGTAATTCAGCCACATTGGAAGGTTTTCGAGCATGAACCTCCTTCTTAAGGTCATGCTACAGCATCTCAATAGGATTCAGGTCAGGACTTTGACTAGGCCACTCAAGTCTTCATTTTGTTTTTCTTCAGCCATTCAGAGGTGGACTTGATGTGTTTTGGATCATTGTCCTGCTGCAGAAACCAAGTTCGCTTCAGCTTGAGGTCACGAACAGATAGACGCACATTATCCTACAGGATTTTTTGGTAGACAGCAGAATTCATGCTTCCATTTATAACAGCAAGTCTTCCAGGGCCTGAAGCAGCAAAACAGCCCCAGACCATCACACTACCACCACCATATTTTACTGTTGGTATGATGTTCTTTTTCTGAAATGCCGTGTTACTCTTACGCCAGATGTAATGGGACACACACCTTCAAAAAAGTTCAACTTTTGTCTCGTCAGTCCACAGAGTATTTTCCCAAAAGTCTTGGGGATCATCAAGATGTTTTCTGTTATAACGGATATGAGCATTTATGTTCTTTTTGCTCGGCAGCGGTTTTCGTCTTGGAACTCTGCCAAGCAGGCCATTTTTGCCCAGTCTCTTTCTTATGGTCGAGTCATGAACACTGACCTGAACTGAGGCAAGTGAGGCCTGCAGTTCTTTGGATGTTGTTGTGGGGTCTTTTGTGACCTCTTGGATGAGTCGTTGCTGCGCTCTTGGGGTAATTTTGGCTGGCCGCCCACTTCTGGGAAGGTTCACCACTGTTCCATGTTTTTGCCATTTGTGGATAATGGCTCTCACTGTGGTTCGCTGGAGTCCCAAAGCTTTAGAAATGGCTTTATAACCTTTTCCAGACTGATAGATCTCAATTACTTTCTTTCTCATTTGTTCCTGGATTTCTTTGGATCTCGGCATGATGTGTAGCTTTTGAGGATCTTTTGGTCTACTTCACTTTGTCAGTCAAGTCTTATTTAAGTGATTTCTTGATTGCGAACAGGTGTGACTGTAATCAGGCCTGGGTGTGGCTAAAGAAATTGAACTCAGGTGGGATAAACCAGAGTTAAATTATAATTTAACGGGGGGTGGGGGAACACTTTTTCACACAGGGCCATGTTGGTTTGGATTTTGTTTTCCCTTAATAATAAAAACCTTCCTTTAAAAACTGCATGTTGTGTTTACTTGTGTTATCTTTGGCTAATATTTAAATTTGTATGATGATCTGAAACATTAAAGTGTGACTTCTATCATTTCCCCCGAACCTATTTTTATTACCAGTAGTTAATAAATGTATCTACTTCTAAATTAGGTGACAACGCTGTTTGTTCTGCAGTAAAAAAAAAAATCGCACAGCAATGACTTGTCAACTTCCAAAACAGAATCTACTGGCAGGATTAATAGGTAATAAAACAAAGGTTATAGGGAGGGGGGGGTATACAAATTGCTGTGTTAATGCTGTTGACAAACTGCAGACTATATGTCATTTGGTATTTTGCCAAAATAAAATAAAACCAATCATCAATCTATGTTTCCCTTTTGACAACCATATTGTGACTGCTGCTTTTTCTGTGAGGGGTTCTTCCACTGCTGACATTTGAAGATGCATACTTCAGGGGGCTATTATTTAGACCCTGGCTTGAGTTCTAGCATCATTGTATCATTTTTAGCTACCATCATTTTATTTTTAAATTTTGCAGTTTCATTTAGCCCCCAAACAAGCTACATTTAAATAAATACTACCCAGATAAAGTACAATTTAGACATTTTAGGGCCTTTTCTTTTTCTTTTACGTTTCATACATTTTGTATACTTATTTTATATATTATTACTGTTTTTACAGTCCTCTTTTTTTCTATAGCTATACATTCCACTGACTTGGAGCCCCTTAACATTAGGGGAGATCTTAAAGTGACACTAATCCCAGGAGTTAAATCTTGCGATGCACAAATAAGATACATTTTTGTTAATAGTTAAGGTACTTGAATGCATTTTTTAAGATTTAACTCCTAAGTTTAGTGTTTAAGGGCAGTTGCTCCATCATTTGGGTAAACAGGGCCATGGAGAGGGGGCACACCTGTCTATGGCCCCTGCAGATACTAAAGGATGAGGAGATGTTTCCGCCAATTGGTATGTGTGCCTGCAGAGACCTATACAAGAGAGATATGTAGGCCAGGAAGTTTCAGCCAAAACCCATTGCTAACATTGCTTGCAGCACATAACACCAGTCCACTTAATAATGTTTTTAATATCTGGCATTGCTAAAAATGTGTTCCTTTGTTGGGATGTAACAGTTTGAAATGGGCATAAAATATGTGTCTGTTTATGGCTTTAGCTTTATGTGGCATAGAGTCAGTTTGGGCTGTGTTTATTGGGGTGTCAATGCCTGTCATGAGTGTTGAAACTAAGATTTTTGTAAGGATTTTGAAATCCTTACATATTGAGATTGGCCTTTTGGAAGACCACAACAGAGGATCTCTGCCTGATTTGTAATGCAGTTCTCGCACATTGTGGATGGTAGTTTATCTGAGGTCCTGGAGGTGTTGTATATTTGTTTCAGTTTGGGAGCTATATCATCGCTACATTGCTTATAACATTCTGTCGAGAAGCCAATTTTCTACACCAGTATGGTAGACCATGCAAATGGCTTGTACTTGTTTCCTGTGCCAAAGCCAGACTATTAGTGCTTCAATGATGATTCTGCTGTGTCATTGCCAAACTGTACCTGAACCAGGTGTCCTTCCAAGGGAACCTGAGCAGCAAGAATTGCATCTGGTGATTGCTTAATGATAGCATTTGAGACGTGAGCCACCACCCCAGAGATCCCTTTGTCAGTTTGCAAATTTTTACTTCAAATTCAGAAGCCTAGTTTCAAGTCCTTTGGAGATAAGGCTCAGATCATTAAAATAACCAACCACAGAGATGCCCAATAGCCTTAGAAGAGCCAGAACAGAGACCAGCACCTTGGTAAACACCAAAGAAGCTAAAGTCAGGTCAAAGGCGAAAGTCACAAACTGATATTGGCTTTTTCCTAACACAAACTGCAGAAAGCATTGGCAACTTGGGAATTTAGAGATTTATAAATAAACATCCCAAATGTCAATGGAACCAAAAAGTCTCCCTAGTGCAGGGAAGCCACCATTGAATGAACTGACCTCATGTGAAACTTGTAGACTCCTCCTTTCTTGGAAACTGTAAAAAAGTTTGAGTAAACCCCCCGTAAACTTTCTAAAACATTTGCCAGGGCAAAGACTCCCCAAAGGGCTGTATAACTTTGAAAAAACAGATATAGGTTGGAGGTGAAGATCAATTCAAAGGGGAGTGGATTGAAACTATTTTGTAGCTGGTTGCTACCAATTTCCTGCACCCAGGCTTCCGATACAGGCCAGAAGAGGTCCCCTAACCTTGAGAACCACAGATGGAGGAAAATGTTAATGTGGAAGTGAACTTGTCTGCAGACTTGGAGGGAGCTAGATTACTAAGGCTGCTTTAAACTGGTAGAAGTGGATTGTGCTGGATTAGAGAAAATTCCTTACATAAAAAAGGACTGAATGTGTGCAGAAAAGGAAGGCATGTTCTTCAGTTCTAGATTCCTGACCATATGGGACTGGGGGATAATAGGTATTCTTACCTCATTACATTTTTAATAATCTTATCTAAAGTTTTATCAACAGTCTGTGTCCCAGAAGAGGAAATATGAAAGGCTCTTTTTTGAAGCTTGTTCAGTCATCCAGCACTTAAACCAAAGTACCCAGGGCATGACAACCAAAGTCACACTAAGGTTAGATATCAGGTGATTAAATTCAGTGCAGCATCACACAGGTATTTGTGCACCTAAAAACTGTCAACTTTGTGGCAGCACCAGTTCCTTGACAAGGTTCTGACCCAGCAGTCTTGCTAATCTAAAACTGTCTAGGATATTAGAGCTAAGGCGAAACAGGCCACACTAAAGATCCAGTGACAGAGTATAGGGATCTTGATTGGGGTTCCACCTTCTTTGAGATCAGGTATTTAAAGGATGGGGCACCTCAACAGAAATAAGAACCCACTTGTTCAAGCAAGAGAGGGGCGGATCCACCACCAGAGGAGTAGCCTTCCTCAAAGAGATATAGAACTAACAATTGTGGGAAGAAACACAGGCTGATATAGATAAACTTTAGTAGGACCCCTATACTTGTAGGCCCTCAGGGCTGTCGCATTGTTAGTAGATTAATTAGATGGATTCTTCTACTTCAGAGTCTCAAGGACTACCTGAATAAAACTAGAAACCATCTTCTGTTGTCAGGTCAAAGATGCTGACAACAGCCACTCATAGGGCTGTTGTAGGGCTATTCTCATAGGCGCCGAACAGCAGTGAGTGATTAGCCAAATGTCATCGAGCAGCACTCGGCTTGGCTATTCTGCTTGCTAACTCCTAGAAATTAAAAAAAGTTAAGAAAATATTTTTTAACATTTTAAGCAAAGAAAAAAAAACAGCATGGGGTCCCCCACCTAAAACATACCAGACCCTTTAGGTCTAGTAGGAAAGTTAGGAGAGACCCTATTTTTTTAAAAAAAAGCATGGGGTTCCCCCAAAAAATCATACCAGGCCCTTTAGGTCTGGTAGGAATTTTAGGAGGGACCCCCAAGTTAAAATTAGAAAAAAAGTATGTGGGGTTCTCCCTCAAAGGCCCTTAAGGCCTGGTTGGAATTTTAGGAGGACCCCCCCTGAAAAATGGGAGGAAAAGACTTGGTCCCCCCTAAAATTCCCAACCAGACCCCTGATCCGAGCACAGGCCTGGCAGGGCAGGAAAGGGGGGGGGGATGATCGAGTGCAAGGTTCCTAGCAAGCGCGGGACGTCAGGCAGCTACTTCTGTTAAAAAAATTAAAGTGGCGGTAACGGTGCAGCCCTATCAGGGAGGCACAATTCCTTGCAGCTGCAAATTAAAAGCTGTGTGTGGCCGTAAGGAACCAAGGAAAATGTCCCAAGTTGTGGCACAGGTTGTGGGCCCTAGTTGTGACAGTGGGCCCTGGGCAATTGCCCACTTTGCCCATTGGATAAAGCGGCCCGGTTATAGGAAACAGGTCACTGACAAGAGTGCCAAGTACTGACATGCTACAGTTGAGAATTGTGACAATGAAGGAGTTGGACTACAGGCTGCATGACATAGAAAAGAAGATGTTGAATGTTATCTCTGTGGTCGATTCCCACAACCAAGACCTAGGGGTTGATTTACTAACCTTATAAACACACCACGAACGTGTATACACCTCTGCAGTGTGTTCCCTCCCAGCATGATCTATGGGTGGAATCTAAACACCTTTGTAATGTGTACACACCCAGCAGGTGTGTTGTGCAAAGCCCTGAATGAATTCCAAGGTGATGTTGGGTAAATTAGCTCTATGTTTTGTTGCTTGCGTTGATGAATGCAAGGAATGTAAATGCATGAGCTAACCATTTTTGTCTAAACTGTGAAGCAGCATTATATATGCATCATGTGCATGATTTTTCCATATATGGCATTAGTGGAAATATGCTTTTAGAGACTTTTTGGTTGATAAATACGTTTTGCTGTGTGAAAATCACACACACCTGGTGTGTGTGTGTGTTTAGGTTAGTAAATCACCCCCCTAGAGTCTGTTAAAACAAACCTTATGACAGCATTATTCAAATTTGAAGACCTGTAGAACGGGAGTCGCAGAGGAAATATGTGGAGTATCTTACTGCCACGGCCTTGTTCCAGGAGCTTCTCCTGGGTCTCCAGGTTGAGAGCCTTGAAATGTTACATTGTTAGTCAGGTTGAAAAAAGACACAAATCTATTGAGTTCAACCCATAGCGATAAGAGAAGGAAAAAAAAAAAAAAAGAAAGAGGAAAAAAGCCTAAAACAGAACACTATGCCCATAGTTACCCCCTGTTGACCCAGAGGAAGGCAAAAAAAACCTTTAAAGCATGGTTCAATTTGCTCCAACAGTGGAAACAAATTCCTTCCTGATCCCATACAGCAATCGGATATTCCCTGGATCAAGAATCTCTGGTGCTTAATATACCTATAAGAACTGGGAACTTTGCTGATAATGGGTGACACCAACCTTGTCCTGAACCCTAAGCTAGATAAATCTGGACCACGCTCCCTTTCTACTCAATCGTCAGACACAGATGCCCACATTAAGCTTTTTAATACCCTTTTATCTGACCATAACCTTATTGATGTGTGGAGGAATAAAAATCCTTCAACACGGAATTATATCTTCTATTCCTGCCCACATGACTGCTTCTCTCGCATTGCCCATATCTTTGCAACCGAAGCATTTCCTCACTTCTGTCGCTAAGGCTTGCATTTTTTCTGGTCTGACCATTCCCCAGTCCTCATTCAATGTGCTTCTTTATCCCCTACTCCTCAGTGTTTAACCTGGCGACTGAATGATTCCCTCATTACCCTCCCGGGCACAGCGCAGCTAATCCAAACGTACCTATCTCGTTACCTTGCTGAAAACGGTGAGTCAACTGTCAACCACATTCCCAGTATCACAAAGCTACGTGGCGCTGGGAGAACATCCAATTGGCATCTCTACAGAAGAGGGAAAGGGATTCAAACATTTCTGCTCTTTCTTCACACCTTGAAAAATTGAAGTCTGATTGGAAGGCGTGCTCCTTGGCCTCTCGGCACTTCCTATTATAAGAAGTATTTAGATATACTTGCTCCACATTTGGTTGCCCTATTTAATCATTGAAAACATCATCTGGACTTGCATCCTTCTTCCCCCTGGCACATTTTGCCACGATTCCCAAACCAGGTAAGAATAGACTTGATTCCCATAATTATAGGTCCATCTCCCTGCAAAATGTGGGTATCAAAATATTTTCTAAGATTCTGGCAACCAGATTAAACACACACTTAGAATCCCTAGCCATCAGGATCAAGTAGTTTTTATACCCCATAGGCAGGCACCAGAGAACACACCCAAAATTATACACCTGATTGATCACCTACATCAAACCAAAATCCCGGGGATGTTGTTAGCAGTTGATTTACATAAAGCGTTTGACTCGATCGCATGGGATTACCTGTATGATATCCTTGACAAATGGGGCTTCACAACCACATTTTTGGGGTGGCTTCAGGCTCTCTATCACAATCCTTCTGCTTTTGTTCATTACCTTCATAGTTTATCTAAGCCCTTTACTATATTGCAAGGCACACCTCAAGGATGCCCCCTATTCCCTATTTTATTTCTACTTGCCATTAAACCCTTAGCCCATCTCATTCGTGACAACTCCAACATACATGGAATAATTAAAGGACCCAGGAAACACAAGGCTAGCTTACTTGCGGATGTTTTACTTCTTACCTTGACCCAACCTCATATTACCTTACCCAACCTGTTTTCTACTTTACAGTCTTTTGCACAAGTTTCTACTTTCGTCATTAATGAAGAGAAGTCTTCAGCTCTCAACATTTCCTTGCCTATTGCTGTGATTGCGGTACTCTGGGGAAATGTTTCCTTCCTATGGAACGACTCTCACTTAGATTACCTGGGCATTAATATTACTAGCAATTATCACTCCCTGTACATGGCCAATTATGTACCCATGTTTATACACCTTAATGTCCTGCTGTCAGGAAGCAGGGGATGTTACCTCTACTCGGGGACCACGGGCACGGCGCAGGGCACGGGTTCCCCTTCAGCTCAGTAGAACACCTGGTGCCCGAGGTGCTGGTGCGCATGCGCGAGTCATGCGGCGTGGGCACATGCGCAGTACGCAGGCTGCACGCGCATTCCCCGGGAGCATAGCGTTCCTGCATCATCTGGCTATCAGGTGTGAGCCTTACTGGGGGAGGTTCCCAGTACACACCTTCCATCTTCCTCGTCTGCCATTGGTTCCCGGGGAGGGAGGCCTCCTGATTGCCTCGGTGACCAGGGGGTGGTCCTACCTCCCCTGGCTATAAAAACCTGGCCTGAGCTCTGGCTTATTGCTGAGTTATTCCACCTTATGGTGAACACCTAGCCTCCCTGCTGATCCTCCTATTGCCTGTTGCCCCTGTGTATCCTTCCCGATTACCGACCCTTGGACTGTCTTCCGCCTTTGAACCTTCGCTGCTGCCTCGACACGGATTGGACATTGACTACCCCTCTTGGATTATCCCTAAACTTGTACCGCGTTTCTGGACTGTCAGCTGCTTATTGCCAGTGGGTTCCTCATCTCACTACTAGCTCCCTGGGACGTCTGACACCTGCTGTCCACTTGGTCAAGACATGCTCTCTCCTGGATACGCAAAATCAATGCGATCAAAATAACTATACTGCCTAAAATGCTAGACCTTTTCTGCAACTTGCCGATCCCAATCCCATGCTATGCTATGAACTCTTTTCAAAACCACATTTTATCCTTTGTGTGGTGTACCAAGTTAACAATCTTTGTCCATAAAAGACAAGGGGGACTTGGCCTTCCAAATTTCCACAAATATTACCAAGCGGCGCAAAAAAAAGCCCCCTAATGAGCTCTATTTAACTTAGGTCCTGCTTTGGGTTGAATTGGAGAGCTTATGTTGCCCTTTACCTGTTTATTATTATTTACCGCTCTGTAGTGGTTTGTTTACTATTGTTACTTGCATTTAAGACAAGTTCTATGTATATTGGATACTTTAGTTTGTTTTAAAATTAATAAAAACCTTTAAAAACAAATATTCACAGAAGGCATTTTTTTCTTTTTACATTGGTATGTCCCTAACAAGTTTCTGAAAAAAAGAAATCGAGGGGTTTTACTTTCTTGTGGAATGTTTTTAATCTGCTGGGAGCTATATTATACTAATGCTCCGGGCCTTATGAAATGCAAAACCCTGGTTGGGCTAAAGGGCTTGTTCACACAACTTACAGCGTGTTCCAGCACGTTTTAGCACTGTAACGCATCCCGGCCGGCTTCCTGCATTCAGAGGCGGGAGGGGGCATGGCGGTGCATTGAAGTCAATCGCACCACAGCCACACACCCCGTCTGCAGTGCGATCACCCACACCAGAACGTGTGGCACATCAATGCTTGCATTCTGGTCCAGTGCAATCTGAAAAAATAGTGCATGCAGCATTTTTTTTTCAGATCGCACTGAACCGGAACACAGGCATTGATGTGCCACGCTTTCTGGTGTGGGCGATCGCACAAAGAGCAGGGGGCGTGACTGTGGTGCCATTGACTTCAATGCACCACCACGCACCCACCCCTGAATGCAGGAAGCCAGCCGTGATACGATACAGTGCATTCCAGCAGCTAACCACGCTAGAATGCACTGTAACTCGTGTGAACAAGCGCTTAGTATGGAACCCAGGTATTGATCCTGGAGTAAAATAGACTAGTGTTTCTTTGCAATATGTTCCATATGCTGATATTTACAAGGGAACTGGGTAATGGATTTTACATTCTGAAGAGAATTTAAATTTCAAGGCAAATAAGTACTGCATGCTTCTTCAACCATCTCTAGGGGGTGAAGGGTAACCCTTATAAACATATTTGTCCCTAAGGACCTGACTTTGTGTCATATAGTCTTCCACAAGTGTAAAGTTTTTCCTGGGACAACAAAACTGGTTTCTAGATGTTACATTGATGAAATTATCATCATTTGGGATGGCCCTCCAACTTCCATACCTCCTATTGTAGATTATTGCAATGCTAATAGTCTAGGACTTAGCTGCACTCATGTGTGTAATAATATGCCTATGATTTTTCTAGACTTAGAATGTAGCCACCAGCAAGATCGCTTCATATCTTAAAAACATTTTAAATGAAAGGCAAGCAATTCATATTTGCATTTCCAGGGTTACATAGTTA
Source organism: Nanorana parkeri (assembly GCF_000935625.1). Lineage (NCBI taxonomy): Eukaryota > Metazoa > Chordata > Amphibia > Anura > Dicroglossidae > Nanorana > Nanorana parkeri. Next base: position 340,675 of record NW_017307015.1, read on the forward strand.
CATAGTATTTGAGGTTGAATAAAGACATTAGTCCATCAAGTCCAACCTATTAGGATCTCATTCTAGGAGTACCTGTACCCCTGTATATTACCTGTACCCCTGTATATTACATGTACCCCTGTATATTACGGTCCCTTAAGAAATCGTCCAAAAGTTTCTTGAACAATTCCACATTATTTGCTGAAATCACCGCCTGTGGCAGTGAGTTCCAGACCCTAACTGATCTTACTGTGAAGAACCCCCTTCGCCCCTTGTGCTGGAATTTTTTTTCCATCAATTTTAGGTGATGGCCTCTAGTTTTTGTAAAAAGGCAAGCAACTCATATTTGCATTTCCAGGGTTGCCACTATTCAAAATGGAAAAGCAGTATCCTTGTTGTCTCAGGCAAGGAGGTTTAGCATAGTGGCCCATGACACTTTGCTCTTAAATACACAAAGTCTACCGAAGGCCTTAAAGTTTATGTCATTGAATCCATCTACCAATGCAGACCTCTGTGAGATATTTTGGATAGCCACTCTTAACATTTTAGCCCCCACTGGCTTGAACAAGGAACTTGAGGTTAGTAGTAACTTTTTGTGATTAGGGTCCACACCTTCCATTTCTTTCTGCTTATTATCTCATTATACAAGCATTGAACACTAGTTAACATCTTGCATTCATCCACTGTTTCATATACACATATTGATGCATTATATAAGTCTGTTTAAAAAATTCTAGATTAGTCTTTGCCAATCTATATGTTTTATTAAAGAGCATTCCTGCTCTAGTAAGTGTCACTTTTTTGTTTTATCTTTCCGTTACATTGTATCAGCATTGCTTGTGTTACAATAGCTTAGCATGTGGCTACACCTCCCTCCTATGGCCAAAATGTGCATTATAGGCTTTTTGTTTCCCATTAGGTTACTCTTATATGTGTTTTACATATTTAAAAATATTACATAGCTATATATATATTATATTATTCTTTAATTACTTCTTAGGATTTACTAGCAGTGATCTTAGGGTAATATTATAGTATTTGCAACCTTTAGAACAGTATATAAGTGTTCTTTTAAATACTTGTACCTGTGTCCCTCCTCCAATGGGGATATCTAAACCAGTCCGGTGCATCTACTGGTTAGGCTTGAGAAAGGGGCGAAGCATGGCTTAGGGACTTACACAGAATTGTTTTTCCTGAGGTCATCTAGGTTGCTGTCGACGCTGCATGTGTCATCAAAACCAGGTTCAGTGAGCAGACTGCCATAACACGTTATACCTCAGGGACCCCATAAAGCATCCATACCAAAGGACTCCCATAACACCCCCTTTATACCGTAGGGCCCCAGGACATAGGACCCGATTAACAGTTCTCTCATACAGTTCCCTGCCTAAGGACCCCCATAACACACCCTTTATCCCTCAGGATTCCCATAACACACCCCTCATACCTCAGAACCCCCATTATTCTCCCCTTATAACTAAGGACCCCATAACACTCCCCTTATATCCAAGGACCCAATTGTGCAAAGCCCCCACAAAAACCCCAATATCTCAGGCCCCTGTAGCAACAACCTTTAAGGGCTTTCTCCTCTCTGGCCCCGACAGTAACAGTGGATCTCCAGCAGTCACTCCCCTTCTACAGCAATAACAAAGTACTCCTCCATTAACCCCCAAAGCAGCCAATACAGGAGGAGACCAGTGAGCCCAGTGGATCCAGTAGTACATGGAGAAAATCCAAGCCCGGCATAGCCAAGCTACAGGCTCCACCCCACTGCGAATCCACGTACTTGGGGAATGCCCGGGGAGGTGGGGCCTGCCCCTTGGCATGCACATTGGCGGCTCTGTAGTGGGGGGGGGGTGTCAAGGAATCGTAAAAGGCGAAGATCGTGCAGGCTGACCGAGCACATTT